>NC_133658.1:568352851-568652851 GCF_037893015.1 Macrotis lagotis | reverse complement strand
TCAACACCAAAGACTGTACCCATTTTACTCCTGGTTGAAAGCAATTTACATTTTATCTACCTCTGAATAAGATAGCAACATAAAAGAAGAGAAAAGCCTCTCCCAAAACCTATAATTGCTTTCTTTAGCCTGAGTCATACTGAGCCAATCTGAAGGGAATGGGAGTTCAAACATCTGAGTTTCTTGGGACAAATACCTTGTATCTCAAGGGTTGGCAGGTACAGGTGGCACCTTGCTTTTTGTTTACACATATTTATCTCATGTAACTAGGTAGAGTGGAGCTGAATTCAAAAATATGAGTTTCCCCAAGAATGGATTCTGTTATTTACTAGAACTCATCATTAAGAGTTGTCCTAATAAACTCATACTACTTCTCAATCTCCTTTCCTTCTTTTTCCTCCTTCCCTCTTCTTTATCTTCATTCACTTCCTCCCAATTATTCTCCAGGATGCTGTGAACAGTTTATTCTCCTCCCTGGGTATTTATACTTTTCATACACTTGTAGACAGTTACTGTACCCCAGCTCAGCTATTGCTCTGCCAAGTTACCCAGCCTGACTTTTCATCTCTCCTCATCAGTCAATGCCTCCATCTCTTTAATCATTTTTTCTTGCTGTTCTCTGAATTCCATCCAATTTGTTGATATCGTTCTGGTTTTGAGGTGCCAAGAACGGAGTGTACTGTGTGATTAAGGAGCTGTGTCCATCACTTCTTGGGCAGATGGGATGGTTGTCACTTCATAGGACATGGAGGATGGGTGTTTGGGGAAGATGGGGAGAGGGTAGGGAGACCAGTAAATCTTCACCAGTAATTCTATAATCCTCTTCCCTTAGGAAAAGTAAAATGAGCATTTAATTAAAAGAGGTGTTTCTGGCCTTGTGGCAAGCAGCTGCTATTTGAGGGAGAAAGCAGAGAGTTGCATCATTTAATGAGATGAGGAAACACAGGAGCATAGTGCCCATAAATCAGTATTTTTCTTCCTTTACTTGGGGATGGAGGCTGTACTGGTGAACTGAAAACTCTATTTTCCTTGGAAATTCTTTTGGGTTTGCCATCCATAGGCAAAGAGAAGGGAAGTATATATTTTAATTTATATAATATTTTATTTTTCCTCACTTATATGAAAAAACAATTTTTAACATTCATTTTAAAAACTTGAGTTCCAAATTCTCTCTTCCTCCCTTATCACCCTCCTCCCATTGAATAGGCAATTAGATAGATGTTATACATATGTAGTCATGCAAAACATTTCCATGTTAGTCATATTATGAAAAAATAGATAAAAAAGAGAAAGAAAACCTAAGAAAAATAAAGAAAATGAAAAATTATACTTCAATCTATTCAGACATCATAATTTCTTTTTCTGGAGATAGAATTTTTCATCACAAATATTCAGAATTGTCTTGGACCATTATATTGCTGAGAAGAGCTAAATATTCTTAGCTTATCTTCTTAAAATTTTGCTGTTACTTTGTATGCAGTATATTTCACTTTGCATCAGCTCATCTAAGTCTTTCCAGATTTTTCTGAGAGCATTCTTCTCATTCCTTTTTTCTTCTTTTTCTTTGTTTTTACTATTTATTATTTCAAATACATGTAAAAATAATTTTCAGTATTCATTTTTGTAAAATTTGTTTCCCTTTCATCCTTCTCTCTCCCCATCCTAGACTAGCAAGTAATTTCACATGGAGTTCAAATCCAACCTCTGATACTTGACATTTACTAGTTGTGTGACCTTGGACATGTCACTCGCCCCTCATTGCCTCACATCCAAGGATATCTTCAGTCAACCTGATTCATATCTGGCCCCTGGACCCAGATGGCTCCAGAGGAGAAAGTGAAGCAGGTGACAGCACAGCATCCCCTCACTTAAATTTAATTCACTTGCTTATCATGGTATCACCTCCCTGATGTCATGGTCTTTTGTGAGAATGAAAGAAAAACATCTTCATCATCATTATAGGTTATATACATGTATAATTGCGTTACACATATGTCCATATTAATCATGCTATGAGAGAAGAATCAAAACAACAAGGGAAAAACCCTGAGAAGGAAAAAGCAATAAACAAATTTGAAAAGGTGAAAATAGCATCTTCATTCAGATTCCATAGTTCTTTCTTTGGATGTAGATGGCATTTTCTATCACATGTCTTTTTTTGCTGAGAATTACTAAGTTTATCATAGTTTGATCATCCCACAATTTTGCTGTTAAGGTGTACAGTGTTTTCCTGGTTCTGTTCATTTTACCCCTGCTCATTATTTCTTATAGTAGAATAATATTCAATCATAATTACATATTACAATCTGTTCAGTCATTCTCCAAAAGATGGGCATCCCCTCAATTTCAATTATTTGTCACAAGAGAAGAGCTGCTATAAATATCTTTGTATATTTATTTTCCTTTTTTGTTTTTTCTCTCTTTTGGGATACAGATCTAATAGTGATATTAATAAGTCAAAGGGTAGGCATGGTTCTATATACCTTTGGGCATAGTTCCAAATTGTTTGAAGAAAAGATTAACTCAATTCACAACTCCACTGATAGTACATTAATATCTCATTTTTACACAGCCTCACCAACATTTGTCATTTTCCTTTTCTAATCCTATTAGGTTGTTAACCAATCTAATAGGTATGAAGTAGTACCCCAGAATTGTTTTTAATTTTCATTTCTCCATCAGTAGTGAGTCAGAGCATTTTTTTAAATTAAAGATTTTATTTATTTTCAGTTTTACAATTTTTCCTCTAATCTTACTTCCTCCCCCGCACCCCCCCAAAGAAGGTAATTTGTCAGTCTTTACATTGTTTCCATGGTATACATTGATCCAAATTAAGTGTGATGAGAAAGAAATCATATCCTTAAGGAGGAAACATAAAGTATAAGAGATAGCAAAATCACACAATAAGATATCAGTTTTCCCCTAAATTTAAGGTAATAGTCCTAGTCTTTATTCTTGTATTCTCCATTTCAGACAGCCCCAAATTGTCCCTGATTGTTGCACTGATGGAATGAGCAAATCTATCAAGGTTGATCATCACCCCCATGTTGCTGTTAGGGTGTACAGTGTTTTTCTGGTTCTGCTCATCTCACTCAGTGTCAGTTCATGCAAATCCTTCCAGGCTTCCCTAAATTCCTGTCTCTCCTGGTTTCTAATAGAACAATAGTGTTCCATGACATACATATACCACAGTTTGCTAAGCCATTCCCCAATTGAAGGACATTTACTTGATTTCCAATTCTTTGCCACCACAAACAGGGCTGCTATGAATATTTTTGTACAAGTCATGTTTTTACCCTTTTTCATCATTTCTTCAGGGTAGAGACCCAGTAGTGGTATTGCTGGATCAAGGGGTTTACCCTTTGGGCATAGTTCCAAATTTCTTTTCAGAAAGGTTGAATGAGTTCACAGCTCCACCAACAATGTATTAGTGTCCCAGATTTCCCACAACTCTTCCAACAATGATCATTATCCTTTCTGATCATATTGGCCAGTCTGAGAGGTGTGAGGTGGTACCTCAGAGAAGCTTTAATTTGCATTTTAGAGCATTTTTTTCATATGATTATAGATAGCTTTGAATTCTTCATCTGAAATCTATTCATATCTTTTGATCATTTGTCATTTGGGGAATGACTGATTTTTTAGAAATTTGACTCAGCTCTCTCTCTCTCTCTCTCTCTCTTTACACACACACACACACACACACACACACACACACACACACACACAAAACACACACACATATGAGAAAGGAGGACTTTATTGGACAAACTTGCTTCAAAATTTTTCATAGTTACTATTGCTAACTGCATTTCCCTCTCTTCTATTTCCCTTCCCCAATATTCTATTCTATTCTATTCTCTTTCTCCTTTCATCCTGTCCATCCTCAATGTCTAGGCAGTTTGAGGAGGGAGTAGTTAGATACAAAACATTTTAATCTTAAAGAAATTATCAAGGAAAACAACTCAGATATTTTAGAACCAGAATACAAAATACAAAATGAGAGAATCCACAAATCACCTTCTGAAAGTGATACCAAGATGAAAACTGCCAAAAATGTTATAGTCAAATCCTGAAGTTCTCAGGTCAAGAAGAGAATATTGCAAGCAACAAAAAGGAAACAAATATCTTTAAGCCCCAGACAGGATAACCAAAGATTTAGCAGCTTCTATTTTAAAGGATCTAAGGATGTGGAATATGATATTCTGAAGGGCAAAAAGATCTAAGATTACAAACAAGAATCATCTACCCAGAAAACATGAGTATAATCTTTCAGGGGGAAAGATGGATATTCAATGAAATAGAGAACTTTAAAGCATTGTTGATGAAAAGACAAGAGCTGAATCAAAAATTTGACTTGTAAATACAAAACTCAAGAGAAGCATATAAAAGTAAACAGGAAAGGAAAATCATAAGGGGAATTATTAAAGTTAACCTATTTACATTCCTACATGGGAATATAATACTTGAAATTCATAAAATCTTTCTCATTACTAGGGCAGTTTAGCAAGAATAGTTATAAAAGAGGGCACAGGCATGAGTTGAATATGAAGGATGATATCTTGAGAAAATTAAGAGGAGAGAGAAGCGTGTACTGGGAGAAAGCAAAAGGAAGAAATTCAGTGGGGTAATTTATCTCACACAAAGAGGCAAAAAAAACAAGCTTTTAGCCTGAAGGGGAAGAGAGGAAACTGAGTGAACCTTACTGTCATTAGTTTCAACTCAAAGAGGGAATAACATATGCAATCAATTGAAGATAAAAATCTATCTTATGCTACAGAAAAGTAGGAAATAAAGGGAGTAAAGTGAGGAGGTAGAGAGAGTAGATTGGGGGAGGTAAAACACTTTTTTTGTTTGTTTGTTTTGCAAGGCAATTGGGTTAAGTGGCTTGCCAAGGTTACACAACTAGGTAATTATTAAGTGTCTAAGGCTGAATTTGAACTCAGGTACTCCTGACTCCTAGGCTGGTTCTCTATTCACTGCACCACCTAGCTACCCCAAGGCAGGAGTGATAGGATGAAAGGAAAGAAACAATAAAGTAAATGGGGAAGGGGAGATAGGATAGATGGAAATACAGTTAGCAATAGTAATCTTCTGACCATTTATGGGTTGAAAGCTCTGGAAGCAGCTGCTGTTGCTACTGATTCAATGCCTCCTAAGGCCCGCTCCTGGTTTATTGGGACCTGGTCTGCACTGAACTGTGCTCCACTCTAAGGTGGGACAGACTTTTCCTGCTGACCATCTGTTATGCCTTTGGCCAGAAAATTATTTCACCCTATTTTTTTTTTGTAGGATCTGTGTTTGGAGGAATTTGGGGCAGAGCTCAGGGAAGTAACTGCCTTTTCTCTGCCATCTTGGCTCTACCTTGAGAAGAGAAAGTTGATATGAATCATTTAAAATGCAGCACTTCAACCACCCATCCTATTTATTTATGTTAATAATCAATTCTTTTTTTTTTTTAGGTTTTTGCAAGGCAAATGGGGTTAAGTGGCTTGCCCAAGGCCACACAGCTAGGTAATTATTAAGTGTCTGAGATCGGATTTGAACCCAGGTACTCCTGACTCCAAGGCCAGTGCTTTATCCACTACACCACCTAGCCGCCCCAATAATCAATTCTTAAAGCCAGTCACACATGTTACAATTTGTCTTCAGATTTCCATATGGGTATGATTTCTGAAGAGATTTTTCAATTCAGGCTCAAGTTTTATCATTAGGGAAGGAGGAAGGGAAAGCTTCAACTTAACTAAGGGTGTGGACTATAAAGCCTATTTCCAGCTGAAAATCTATAGCCAGTATTTTGCAGGTTAATTAGAAAATGAAGGTTAAATATGAATATTCAGCCAGTTTCTTTATTAGAGTTGAATTTCACTGCCATGAATGTATATTTATATGCACATCCATGTGCATGTGTGTATATATCTGTATGTATATATGTATGTGCAAATATTCATGTGTATGCATGAATGTAGTTGTACAGAAATATACACATCCCCCCACATAAATGTATAAACCTATGTATATACTTATGTATGTACATAATATTTGTATATGTATGCACACATATACAAACATATATCTTTATGGTTATATTTCAAGTTTTGCTGTAATCATTGAACTGTGATTGAACATTAATAACTGGCAGCTATAACTAATGAGATACATCCTACCCTCTAATAGGTGCCATGGTCTAATGGGCTGAGCACAAAATTATGAGTAAGAACAGAATGCTTCCTACATGGAGAAATAGATAGGAGGGGAAATCTAAAGGCTTTTGAAAGAAGAAAATACTTGATATGAGAGCAACTTTTAAATTATCTGATATATTACAATCCTTCCTCTTCCTCCACCCCAACCCAGTCCTAGAAGTAGGACCTCATGAATCATATTTTGCTACCATGGAAGGTTACTAGGTGTCTGGTCAAGAGAAAATACTGATGTTTAAAGTTATGAACAAATCTCTCTGGGACTTGGGAAACTGCAGGGAAAGAGTTGGAGAATAAGGGAAAGGAAGCTGTTAGATCTGTTAGAGAGTGGTGTGGGCTACAGATAAGATTAAAAGTAGAATTCAAGCTGTCAAAAGGAAAATGAAACATTGCCCACTCCCTCTACATCACTCAAGTATTTCTTCAGAGACAGTATAGCACAATGGAATTCTGACCCTGACATGAGAGAACTGCTAATGGTGACCTCCCTGAACTTCAGGTTCTTGTTCTGATAACAAAGGGATGTGTTTCCAATGGACCCTGAAGTCACTTCAAGTTCAAGATTTATGATCCATACTGATCTATCACCACCCAGATTTTTACTGATAGTTAAATGCTTAGATAGAAATAATCACTAGGTACTGTGTTTATGGTTTTATGCCCCCCCCATCTTATTATTCTGAATCAAAGGAGAGAATGATAGAGAATAAGGGTTGGAATCAGAAAATAGAATGAAGTGTCCATATCTGGGTTTTAATTAGGGATCATACTTAGTAAAACACTAATCTTCAAGATTCAGTCATTTCAGTTGTACCCAATTCTTCATGAAGTCATTTGGGGTGTTTTTGGCCAAAATACTGGAGTGGTTTGCTATTTTCTTCTTCATTTTATTTTACAATGAGGAAACTAAGGCAAGCAGGGTTAAGTGACTTGACTTCAGGAATGACTGAGATACTCATTGTACATATGAACTCCAAGTAAGGTGCTCTATCCACTGCACTACCTAACTGCTGCTAACTAATCTTCAAGCTGCTGATCCTTGAAGTTTTGTCCTTCATAAGAAAACCCTGACATTGCTAATCCCTAATTACTAATTCATTATATCATAGGATCCTTCAATTAGAAGAGATCTTAGCCTTTATCCAGTTCAGTCCCCACACAAAGCTACAATCACCTGAACAACATCCCTGATAAATTGGTCATCTAACCTCTGCTTGGACACCTTCAGTGATAGGGTACTCCTTATGTATAATATGCTTAAATTCAATTGTTCTTTTTGTTGTTACAGATAGCTCTAAGGGATAGAAATTTTAACTCAAGATTTTGACTCATAATTATATAATAGTGAGTGAAAGATTTTACTGGAATTAAGATCTATGAAATCTCCCATCTTTTTTGACAGTTGCATATCTGGGAAGTGTTGATATGGAATATGAGAGAGAGAGAGAGAGAGAGAGAGAGAGAGAGAGAGAGAGAGAGAGAGAGAGAGAGAGAGAGAGTTGGAAAGGACTTTAGCACTACCTATTCTAACCTGCTCAATTAAGGAATCCCCCATGGACAGCAGTCCTTATAGGTGAACATCTGACCTGCACATAAAACACTTGCAGAGAAATGGAAACAATCAACTCAGGAGACACTGAATTCTGTTTTGCAAGAGTTCTACATGTCTGAAATGTTCAGATTTGGGGTGAGTAGAGGTTAGGACAGACAAACAGGCAGAATCATATTGAAGAAAACAAATTGGACACTATTTCTTATATCACTTCCATTCCCTTCTGTCTTCTTTGGGCAGGAGAAGCCTAAGGGACCTATTCTGGGTTTTATGCCTCATCCTATATGTCCTTTGTTATCAACACTGATCCACCACTAAACTAGAAGCAGCCAGAAATTCTTCCATGCCCTGAAGGCCAAAACAATGGATCATTATGTCTTTTGAGTCTTTTGGAATTTCCAAGGGAACTCTAGACACATGATCCCTGGGATGACCTCTTTGGCTTGTTCAGTCTCAGTACATACACATAATTGATGAGTGTCACCAGTAAGAAGACACATATAACATCTGTCTGGCCAATCACTGCAAGAGCCCTCTCACTTTTGATAAATCTTGTTAGCTCTGAGGGTATTTCCCACCCAGATTGATATATTTGTGATGGTAAATTGGATCATCTTTTGTTTCAACTCACCTAGCCCTTAGTCACTGAACAGCCATTGCCTCAGACAAATTGAAACCTGGAAAAGAATTTAATTTAGAAAGGCCAAGGTCACTCATTGCATCCTGGGCCATCACCAGTCATCTTTACCTTTATCTTGTCACTGGACTTCTATGACTATGGAGGAGAAAATGAGACTGACACTGAGCAGTTCTGCTTCATTTAAATCCACTTCTCATACACATCAAGACATCACCCTCATGATGTCATTGGCCCTCTTTGAGAAGGACAAAAAGCAATGACTGCAAAGAAAGTAACTCAAGTGAAAATGCTTTCCCATGATATCCCCTGCCCCTGAAATGCCTTAATAAACTTAAGTGGTAATTTTACTATCTGTTTTGTTCATTCAACCTTATATTTCTTTGTATCTATTGCAGAACAAAGCTTACATTTAGTAGTTTCTTCCTTTTTAAATTTCAGGTTAGGGATTTAAAAGCTTTTAGTCTAAACATATGTGAATCAAGAAACAACACCATAGTTCAATGTTATAATCCCTTTGGATACTATAGATGTCATAGAACCTGACATGAATGTCCTTATCTCCTGATCCCTCTTACTGCAACTTAAGCTCATCCAGACTTGACAAAATTGTAAATCTGCTTACTCATATTGAGAGATACAAAGCATGCTTTTCATTATCACCTTTTCAAGGCATGATTTGGCTCAAAATAGGACAAATGAAGGAGTAACAATATAACTTATAGAGAACATCTGACAGACAAATGAAGCTCTAACATTCATTTCTCAATTTCTAAATTACATATTTAAGTTTACACATCCTATATTTCAGTTTCTAGATATATAGGAATGCAAAGTGTATGTACACAGTTAAATACAGAAAAAAACACCTTGTGACTTTTTTATGCTTTCATATTTTCAAAGTATCATGCCCAAGGCAGATTGAGAACATGCCTTTACTCACTTATTCACCTCACCTTCCACAAACCCATAATAAATGTTCTTCATAAAATATGAATACTAAACTACCATTGCATTTATTCCAACATTTGTTGTGTTTTTCAAAGAAATGTCATTGATAGGTTGCTCTGCCATCGTTTCCTGATGTAACAGTTGGTATACTAAAATGTGTCAGGGAAAACTTCCTGTGACACTAATTTCTAACACACCAGGGGTGGGGGTGGGGATGAGTGATTAATCAAAGAAACATCTCACATCTTCCTTTGATCATCATCTGTGAAAGGGAGAAAAGAATATAAACAGAATGAGCCAGCAGCAAGGAACATCTGAGGGGAGTCCAGACGGGATCCATCTAAGGAGGACTTATTTTACTTTCCAAAGGAAATATTTTGATTGTAATTTGGTGGTAGAAGGAGTCATCATTATATAGAGGTCATTGTCACAGAGGGATTGATAGGGCAAAGTTGCAGTCTTCAGTATGCTTTTTTGGTATTCCTATATCATAATATGGGGGAATACATCTTTTCTTTGTCCTTTCTTTTCCCAGTCCTTCTCCTTTTTCTTCCCTTCTCTCTTTCCATTTCTTATCCTTTTTCTATTCCTCTCCCTTCACCTTTGTTATCACTGTGGCCATATTCTAGCTGCTTTTCTTATGAAATCTGTGACACTTTCCCCATATCTAAAGGAATCGAATGGCAATTTCATGTTTTATGTGTATATGTCAAATTTACAAAGCAAAACTAACTAGAAGCTCCTCAAAATGCATGTATACTTATACATACATGTTTTACAATATAACATATGAATATTGTTCTTGTTCAATCACATCTAGCTCTTCATAACAATATAATATTTTCATGGGGTTTTCTTAGCAAAGATACTAGAGAGGCTTTCCATTTCCTTTTCCAGTGGATTAAAGCAAACAAAAATTAAATCACTTATCCACTGTCACATAGCTAGCAAATATTTGAGGTCATATTTGAATTTAAGTTTTCTTGATTCCAGGCCCAGTGCTCTATCCACTGAGCCAGCTAGCTGTTTCCAACATATCCATACATACATGCATACACACATACAAACACACACACATATATATAAACATATGAAAATATGCATATATATATATGCAAAGCTATAACTATCTCTGTATATGTGTGTGTTTAACTACCTAGCTATTTGTCTTTCTATCTGTTTAAATTACCTTATGCCATAAATAAAACCATCCTTGGATTTTACAAAAAAACAAGGAAGAAGAATTTCTAGTCTGTGATAATTAGCTGAGTAGTAGTCAATTATTCAAAATTCAGCATATCAACGAACATTTATTAAATACTTAGTACATGCGAAGTATTGAAGATATAAAGCAAAAGAATGCCATCATGCTCACACTTAAGAAACTTTCATCATGATGGTCAAGGACTCTATGATCCATTTCCTAGGAAATCCTGGGCAAGTCATAGCCTTTTTGAATTACAAGTACTTCATTAGAAAAATAAGGGTGTTATGCTTGAATACCCTTCCAACTACATTTTTTTCCCATCTGTGTTTGTTGTAGACATTCTACTGAAAGCCTTGAATGGCTTCCTATAGAAGTTATAGAAATGGAAGAAATCTTATACATGATATAGTCCAACCTCTTCCTTTTGTAGTCAATTTTTTTAGGTAATAGTGAACCACTGAAAGTTTTGAGGAAGAATGGTCAGGTCCATACCTTTGAAAGGTGACTAATGTTTCTGTGAAGGATGGGACTGGAGACATAGAGACCACAGAATGACAGAATTGAGCATTTGAAAGAGCTCATATAAGCAATATACTGAATCTGTGGTATACATACTTCAGCAAATCCCACCTCCATAACATTCACAGAAAATGGTCCTCCAAATTCTATGTAAAGAACTCTACTGACATTCCCCAATTGATAAAAGGTCAAAGTATATATATAGACAAATGAAGAAATTTCAAATGAATAAATTAAGTTTCAAATGAAGAATTTAAATATATATGTATAATCATATGGAAAATTCTTTAAAACATTATTGATCAGAGAAATGCAAATTAAAACAACAATGAGGTATCACCTCATACCTATCAGAATGGCCAAGATGAGAAAAAGGGAAAATAATCAATGTTGGAGAGATTGTGGGAAGATTGGGACAGTGATGCATTGCTGGTGGAGTTGTGAATGGATTCAAATATTATGGAGAGCAACATGGAACTATGCCCAAAGAGCATTAAAACCATTCATAACTTTTGACCTAGCAATTCCAAATCTAGACCTATATCTAGAAGAAATTATATAAAAGGGAAAAGTCCTATATGTTCCAAAAATATTAGAACAGCTCTTTTTGTAATGGCAAAGAATTAGAAATTGAGGGGATGCCCATCACTTGGAGAATGGCTAAACAAGTTTTTGGGACATGAATCCTGAGGAATATTATTGTTCTATAAGAAACTGTAAATGGTTGGACTCTAGAGAAACATGGAATGAGTTACAGGATCTGATGCTGAGCAAACAGAGCAGAACCAAGAGAACACTGTACACATTAACAATAATATTGTGAGATGATCAACCTTGATGGAAGCACTCCTTTCAGCAGTTTAGAGAGCTAAGACAACAATATTAGACTGACTATGGACAATGTTATCCCCATCCAGAGGAAGAAAAAAACAAAACAAATAAAACAACAAAAAAAGTAAAACCAACCCTTCAGAATCTAATGAACACTTTTATAAAAATTTTCTTTAATGTATCTCTTGCCCTTAATCCTAATTCCTCATACCAAAAATGACTAATACATAAACATATTTATCAAAAATATGTGTGTACAATGCTAACTTGACTATTTGCCACTGGGGAGAGAGGGTGGGTGGGAAGGGAAGGTGGAAGGAAATTTTGTAACTTAAAAATATACTTGTTTATATGGATGAAAATAAATAAATAAAAAAGATCTCTACTGAAAGTCATTCCACTACCTCATAAGGTAGTTCCTGCCAGTTTCAAATTAAAACTAATGATTCTTATCATAAAGACGTATTTTTCTTACACTGAACTTGTCTTTCATTAGTTTCCATTTATTGCTCCTAAACTTGTCTTCTGAATACAAGAAGACAAATTTAGTCCCTCTCTGACATGATATATCCATTGAAATATTAGAAGAGTGAAATCTCTTCTCCATATAAGCATCCCTAGATATTCCCTGGGATCATCCACTGGCATATTTCCCAGTCCTCTCATCTCTTTCCTAGTAGTAATGGTTTTTATCCAGTAATCTATTTATAGACTCTTTTGTAGCATTCTTGAAACATTTCATACCTAATTCTCCTTGATTATAGGGTTATAGTTCTGGAGCTAGAAAGATTCTTAGAAGCCAGACCTTACATTTTACAGGTGATAGAACTGAAATTCATGGAGGTTAGGTGACCTGTCCAAGGTCAGTGAGTTAGGACTTGCCTTCCCTGGCCCTCTTTTGGAGTCTCTCTAAAACTTGTCTTTATCCTTCCAAAAAAAAAATAGTCCAAATTAAGTATAACTGGGGCAAAAATAATTGTTATTTTTTTTCTGAACACAACCCTAGGATATCATCACTTTCTTTGGCTAAAGCAAACAAATGAACAAACAAAGAACATATTGATGCCTATTTGAACCTAAAGACACCAAAACCCCAAATCTATTTTGTAGGGATTGGTTTATTTTGTTTGTTTTTTTGCTTTTGAAGTCTAAGTTTTTGAACACAAGTGAGGAAATTGTACAAAAGTCTAGGCAGAAGATAATGAAGATCTAGGTTATTGTTGTGTGGCAGCAGCAGAAATAGGGGAGGAGATAGATGAGAGAAGTTAAAAGAACAAGAAGTGGTAATTTAATGAATATGTGAGAAGAGTAAGAGAAAAATCAAAGATGTATGTGTGTGTATGGCTGTGTATATAAACATATATGTGAATATGTACGTGCAGCTATATGAGAGGAAAGGAGAGAGAGAGAAAGAGAGAGAGAGAGAGAAGAAGAAGAAGAAGAAGAAGAAGAAGAAGAAGAGGGAGGAGGAGGAGGAGGAGACAGGTGGGGATGGGGTGGGGGTTTTGTACGACTGGAGAATTAGCGTATTCCCTGAAGTTTTGTTTGATATTAATTAAAGCTTTTTACTCCTTGTTATCTGGGCCAACTCTAAGCAAATCTGTGAAGCAAGAAAACATGTCTTTTGTCTTTCTGAGCTTGTTATATTACCCTTCTCCCTATTCTACGCCCTAAGCATACTCATATTACTTGCTCCTCAACCCTACTTCACATTAGCTGTCAGGTAGCTGTCACCTAATCCCTGAAAAATTCTAGTTGATGATGGCTTAAGGCATTTCCCCTTCTAGGAACATTCTTACATTTTAATAAGACCCAAATAAATGAGTCTCTAATGGTGAAACTTCCAAGTCCCAGAAATTGGTGTGGATGATTTTAGACATGAGCAAGTTACTAACCACACACTCTATTCTATTCTAGATTGGTGCTTGCCTCCTTTGTCTATCCATAAAACCTTCCTTTTCTATATGCTAGCAAATTCAATAATAGATTTAGCCTTTTGAAAAATCTACTTGAGATCTCCTGAGCCATAGTCAATGACTATAATATATTTTTTCTAACATTAATCAATTTGCTTTTGTGCTTATACTCCTCCTTTTGATTCTTTATCCTTCTTTGTCTTATTTTTCATTCACCTCTCTTTTCTCAATTTTTCACTCATTCTCTATCTTTGAGCACTTACCTAACATTCTGATAATCCTATGAATGCTTGGATTCTTCCTTGGATTCTGGAATATCTTGTTGTCTGATCCATAAGCAATTTAGTAATGGAAGATATGTGATGCAAAGGATAGAACTCTAAACATTTAGTCTGGAAATTCAAATTCAAGCTCAGCGACCTAGTACCTGTGTTAACCTGGACTCTCTCTGCTTTGTTTTCTCATCTGAAAAATGGCTATAACAATATCTCTCAGTCTTTTTATGAGGATTAAATGATAATATTTGTAAGGTACTTTGAAAACTTAATGCACTATTATTAAGTGGTAGATATTATTGTTGTTATTAATGAAACACAATACATTAGTTGAGGTGAAAGTTTAATACATTTTTCTAATATGTTCTTCCTATTGACATAATATAAAGCAATGTTTTCTCCTCCTGTCTCAAATTTATTTATTCACTTTTTCAGTTTGCTGAAGAATGTGGTTTTGAGGCAGTATTATAAAATGGAAAAAAAACTAGAAAAAGATTCAGAGTACATGAATTCTAATCCTGGCTCTGGTGATGAATAACTTCATAATTATTGTTGTCTTACTTAAAAGTTCTAAACACTTGTTTGTTCATGATGGACTAGATTACCTTTACAATTCTTTTAGTTCTATATCCATGACCTCGTGATGAAGACTGGTGATATGATTAAAAGAAAGTATTTGCATGACAGAAGAAGTTAGAATAATCTTAGTGCATCTAAGATTCATAGTCTCATGGCATTTATTATTCTATTACATTTCTTACTTCCATGTCATGCTCACTACTTTCAAAGCTAGCATCTTCACTCCTCAAGTGAACTATTATAATAAGTTCCATCTCAAGTCTCTCCCTGACTTGAGTACATCCTGCACACAGCTGCCAAGGTGATGTTCCTAAAATGCAGGTTTGAACATACCACCTTCCTACTCAGTAAAATCCAGTGCCTCTCTGCGACTTCTAGGATTACACATAAATTTCTTTGGCATCTAAAGCACTTGACAATGTAACCTTATCATACCTTATCAACATGAATGCATATTGCTCTTCCACCATACTGGATTTCTTGCTATTCCTCACAAATTATACTTCATCTTCCACCTCCATATTTTTGCCCGGGCAACAAATCTGGATTGTTTTCTATCCTTACATCTGTCTGTTATTACTTAGTTCATTCAAAACTCTGATCAAGTTACACCTTTTGCACCTGACCTTTTCTGGTGCCTCCTGTTGTTAATAACATCTCTTTTTTTCTCCTTCAAGGCTATTGCACATTTGCTTTGGATGTGTTGATGTGTTTGCTTTCTCTCCTTCCCTCCCTTCCACCCTCCTCCCCTCCCTCTCCTCCCTCACCCTGACATTTTTCTATCCATCCATCCACTATCTTTCTGTTTTTCTAATTATGAAATTAGTTCATGCAACCCAGGTTAAGAATCACTATTCTCAGTTCTCTTTTGGTTCTAATAGTCTGTAATTTTTATGATGAATTGTTGTAAGAATTGTCAAGTGCTACATGAAGATTTTCAACATTTGTAAAACATCTGCCCATCCTCCCAATATTAACTCTGTGAAAAGTAACAGCAAAATGTTGCCCAAGGATATTTTTGGAGATGGGTGCCAAATTCTAGGAGGAATACCAGACAAAATTAGACATTCCTTTTCCTCTTGTGCAATTCCATTGAAGCATTATCCTACTAGTCCTGTATGTTTATTTATTTATTCATTTTTGTTTGTTTATCCTTTATATTGAATCTGGCAGAGCATGTTGTTGTTCTTGTGGGGGAAGGGGGGACAGAATAGAGTGAAAACTAGCTTCCTTTTGCTGGACTAAACTGGAAGATAAAAAATAGGTGCCAGATTACCTTATATGATTCCCCCACATTTATTTTATTTTTTCCCAGTCCCTCTATTTGGCAGTCGAGTGGGCTGCTCTCATATAAGATTTACAGGAAATGTTGCTTCCTCAGCTAAAGAAATATTTAGACAGTGGCAGAGACAGACGTGTTATACAACTCCACCCACGATAGACCTTCTGGTTTGTTCTTGTCTTTCATGTTAGAAATGAGGCAGGAAGAATTTCTTGGAGTTTTTATTCTCATTTTCTTTTTCTTTTCTTTTTTTTTTAAATAATAGGACCAGTATGACCCTTATTTTTATGCTGTCATTCTGGAGATTTGTTTTTCCCTTCACTAATTTAAGTTTGCTTGGAATCTGATAACTATTTCTTGTTTGTTTGTTTTTTTTCCCCCATTTAGCAGGGACTTTGAATTTTAGGTTATTATACATGATCCACAAGAGATGATCGCACAAGGATATCTTACAGAAAATACTAACTAACCAGAGCTGGAAAGAATGGAAAGAGGTGTGTAGGTGTGTGTGTGTGTGGGGGGTGCATAGCAGGAAATAAAGAACATATTCCAAGGTTTTTTAGATCACTGTGTGAGATGAAAAATGTCTTGGGAGAAAAGAATCAAGCATAGGTCCTGCATGGACACGATCACTGATAAAAAAGAAAAAGGAATGAATTAAAAGAGAACAAAAACCTGTCTCTTCTTTGCTCTCAGTACCATCAACCTTACTCATTATCTCACTGTCTCATTATTTGACCTATTCTGAGAACTTCCTACTTGTTTTCTATGACTCCATTTTCCTTTTTCAACAAAACCTTATCCCACAACTATCAAAATAATCTTCCAAATTAAATCAGTCAAAAAAATTCAACAAATTAAATCAGTCAACAAATGTTTATTAAATACCTACTGTGAGCCAGGTACTATGTTAGGTGCTTGTGATAACGAGTACGAAGGATGACATTCTCTACAAAGAGCTTACACTCTACTCAAGAAGACAAGTGCATATATGTTTTGTTATTGTTGTTCAGTTGTTTTAGTACTGTCTGATTCTTTGTGACCCCATTTGGGGTTTTCTTGGCAAAGATACTGCAGTAGTTTGACATTTCATTTTCTAGGTTATTGTATACATGAGAAACTGAGGCAAACAGGGGAAAAAAATTGAATGATTTTCCCAGGATCACATAACTAGTGTCTGAGGCCAGATTTGAACTCAGCAAGATGAATCTTTCTGACTCTTAGTGTAGCACTTTATCCAATGCATCACCTAGCACCCACCCACCCCTGTGTGTATAAATATATATATATATATATATATATATATATGTGTGTGTGTGTGTGTGTGTGTGTGTGTGTGTATGTGTGTATATGTGTGTATATGTGTGTATGTATATATATATATATAGCATAAATATAGAGGGAATAAATGAAAATATATGCAAAATACTTAATTTTTTTCACATAGTGGTCATGCCACTCTGCTGCTCAAAACTTCCAGTGTTTATACCTTTTTCTTTTATGGTTTAGATGGTTTGGGAAAGGTGTAAAGAATACTCCTTGCATTAGCATAGACAATTCTTCACAATTTGACTTTTAAGTTTTTTGCAATTTCTTTCATGCCTTCTACATTTCTACCAATGTAGAACTGTGTTCCCCAATCTTGTATTACATTCCTCTGCCTCCATGAATTATTTGAGATTTTCATTCCTAGACTGTATCCCTTCTCCCTGTTGAAATATTTCTCTTCCTTGAATTCCTACTTCAGAAAATTATCTCATCCATTAAATCTTTCCTGAACCACGTGGCTAAAAGAATCTCTTCCTCAAGTTATCTTTCCCAGAGCATTAAGGGAATTTTTCTTTTGACTTTAATATATATAAATATATTCTACATATACTTGCAGTCTCCTTCTATTAGATCATAAACTCTTTTTTAGTAGCACCTAGACTACTGTCTTCCACTTATTAGGTGATTAATATTGTTATGTTTTTTAAATAAATTCATATATATTCCTTCTGCCCTTTACTCCCTTTTTACACTAATAATAATAGATGTAAAATTGACATTTATATATTTTCTTTTATGGGTCAGGAATATATAAAACACTAGAAATATTTTTCTTCATTTGATCCTCGCAATAGTCCTGAGAAATACTATTATTTCTTATTATACAGTTGTGGAAACTGAGGCGAGAGGCATTTAAGTGACTTTCCCAGGATAATACAGCTGGGAATTGTCTGAGACCGTACTTGAACTCCAGTCTTTCTGACTATAAGTCCAGTGCTCTATCCACTGTACAATCTAGGTCCTTCTTCTTTCCTCTTTGCCTCCCTCAATTTCTTTATTTAAATACAATAGGGCTTTAGTTACACATCACACTTTATAACTCTTGTGTTCGGTCTGACTTTTAGAAATAAATTGATTCATTCTGCTTAGAGGTTGAATATTTATCTACATATTTAGAAAACAATCCTGCATTTGAACTGGCCATCTCTTGAGACTCTAGTTGTGCATGCTGTTGGGCTATGTATGGTTAATGTGATTTCTTTTCTTGAAAGGCAAAAATTAGATCAGAGCTTCCTCATTTCCCTGCATTTAGGAATAACACATGCCAGGATTAATAGGTATCAATTTTTCAGAAATATTAAAATGTGTTCTCCATTGTCAGAACAATAAATCATTTGCCCTCTCCATTTGTCTTGTGCTACAATAGCCGAGCAATTACTGACCCTAAGCACAAAATTAAGCCTTTGAAATAATATTGGTTGATATTAAACATTACATTCTTCATCTGAAACCATCACTGTTTTCTTTGCCAGTCAACTTGCATAAAGTGAAGGATCTCAGGAATCCAGTGTTATTTGTGTTGATGCTGTGTTTCCTAAAACCCAATTCAATTGAGTAAGGTATCAAAAAAGGGCCATAGGCTTAACCCACCCCCCCCTTTCTCCATCCCTTCTCTGTCACTGACATTATTCTACCCCAAGGAGCAGCTAGATGGCACAGTGTATATAGTGTCAGGCCTGGAGTCAGAAAGGCTTATCTTCCTTAGTTGAAATATGACCTCAGAGAGTTACTGGCTCTGTGACCTCAGGCAAATCGCTTAACTCTGTTTGCCTCAGTTTCTTCATTTGTAAAATGAGCTGGAGAAGGAAATGGCAAACCATAACAGTATCTTTGCCAAGAAAAATCCCAAATAGAGTCTCAAAGAGAAAGGCATACTTGAAAAATGACATAATCCTATCTATCCAGTAATCAACTCTTAAAAACAAAGCAAAACTAAGCAAATCTTCTTATTCCAGGATAGGATTTACTATATATAGTCTTTCTAGAATATTATTCTCCAGCTTCATGATACTTGTCCTCCCATCAGTGATTTTAATTAGAATTAGTTCCAGGAATATGTTTCTTTATGCTTTGAACAAAGTGTGTGGAGCATAACCTTAAGTTGGGAATGAAGCATAAAGGTAATTTATGGAAAAAGTAGAGGTAGAGATACAGACCCAATGACACTAACAGTGGTTAAGATATTGCTGCTGAAGAGGTTATGTGTATGTGTTTGTGTGTTTGTTGAGGGAGTGGGGGGGTGGCAGATTGTGAGGGCAGTGTGGAGTGGAGAACTTCACACCTAATCATTCTTGCCAATTAGGTGCTAAAGTCTTTCCTTTCTAGCTTTTGAAAGATTGAAAATACTGGTTGTGACTAAATCAGAGATCTTCAACCTTTAGGTTGTGAACTTCTTTCACCTCTGTAGTTGAATAACTTAGAATTGGTTTTCTTTTTAATTCCTATGTATTCTATGTGTTCATTTAAAAACATTATCCAAAAAGATATTCACTGGCTTCATCAGATTATCAAAGAACAACAACAAAAAACCCCACAAAAAACAATATAAGTACAACAAAAAAAAATGCTTCTCCTAAATGCCCTCTAACTCTGGTGCCCTGAAGCACTGAAGCCTGAAGCAAAGCATAAGTTGCCTTGCTCTGGATTTCTGAGACTCTCACCCCAGTTTGATAGTAGAGTATAAACAATTTCCTTTACTCTTTTCTTTCCAGACTACACAGCCAAAGTGAGGTATTGTCTTTGTTCAACTGGAGTATGGAAGAAAGACAGAGTAGATAAATCAAGTTAAACCAAAAATCTATGTTGGTTGTATCTAATTTCACTGTTGAGAAATTAAAATTCTTTTACTTGATTATGTGCAATGCCGAGATGGAGTCAGCTGTGGCGTGCCTAATTTGGGTGATTTTACCTCTTAGTAATATTTGCATAGGATTTAATTAAACTTGTGGCAATTTGATTCAGTTGTTAAGACAGTCAAAAATACCCACGGAATCCATGCTGCCAGCCATACACAATGCTTGGCACATAACAGTTGTTCAATAAATAGTTGTTGATTGATCCTTTTGGCCTTCTAAACAGAGCCTGAGGAAGTTCAGTCTATTCAACTGTCAGAAGCTAAAATCGGAGCAATAGCATTACAAGGAGGAATCCTTTCTTCTTCTTGGATGTTGAGGATGTTTTACAATGCCAGAAGAGAAACTAAAACATCAATGCTTCTTTAATCTATATCTGAGAGATGTGCCTTTGCCTAGAACTAGACTGATTGACCTTCTGGCTAATTTCCAACTCCTCACTCTAAATCTGAATTAGAATCTTCAAGAAAATTCACCGCTTTCTTGTGAGGAAGACATTCAATATAGTTCAACAAGTGACTGCTGCCTGCCCAGAGAGATGCTAAGGGGGGTGGGAGATGAATAAAAGATGGGATCACTGCACTTTGTTTCCTTATGATCTTTTTGGGAAGACAACAGATGTGTGTATGGAACACTTGGAAAAAAGTTTATAAGGCAATAGGTAAGGTGCAAGTATAAAAATGAATATATGTTAAACTTGGTTGGCCTAGTTGTACTTTGAGGTACCAGAAATCTCTAAATTTCTATATAAAAATAATCACATAGTAAAGTGTATATGAGTGGCTCTATTCAGCCTATTGTGATTAGAAACTGGTCTGTCGCATAGGAAGTTTAAGAAAACTTCCTTTTTCTCATTGGGATCATGATCTAAATGATATGAGTATTCCCTTTCATAGAGGAGATGTCAATCCATTATTGCCTTCTTTTACCTTATGATTCGTGCCCTCACCATCCCATGAGTTTTATAGAGCTTATAGAAGTATTAGATGAGACCTTCCTCTGGGTTTTTAATATCCCATAGTTATTAGTGCACCTCTCCATCTTTAGCATCCTCTTCCTCTCCCAACATCACCAGCCCACCTCTGTTTTATACAGTTACATTTCTTATGTGATATATTATATGCTACCACTTGTTAGTCCTTGTTAATAATAGTCAGCAGCCTACTTAATTGTCTTTAAATGTCCACGCCTCCCTTAAATGTCCATGCCTCCCTTAATTGTCCATTTGAGCACTGTTAATTTTGATCCTTCAAGAAAATATGAATATGTGTTTATATTTGTTTTTGTGGTATTTGTGGCTTTCGGTATATGTAAGGAACTGGAAAGTTTGGAAAGAACTATAGAATTTCCCTTGAAATAATCCACAACTCTCTTTCTATTCAACTTAAAATCAAATTTGTTATTTATCAAAAAGACAAGGTCAAGATATGTGATGTGATAGTCAAACTCAGTGAGCCCTCCTTCCAACACCACATTATAATCTAGAAAATAGATATCCTTACATTTCCCCCTAGGTTTGTTTATTTTGTTTTTTAGGTTTTTGCAAGGCAAATGGGGTTAAGTGGCTTGCCCAAGGCCACACAGCTAGGTAATTATTAAGTGTTTGAATTCAGGATTTGAACTCAGGTACTCCTGACTCCAGGGCTGGTGCTTTATCCACTACGCCACCTAGCTGCCCCTGATCTTTTTTCTAACCTGCACATTAGGCAGTCTGGAAATGAGATTCCCATTTTGGTGCTAGACAGTGGAGACACTCAATCAACTTAGCCCTAGCCTAACTCAGAACTTCTGAGTTCTAGCAAATTGCCAAATCAGCATACCTGGTAACTGGAATTACAAGTTATGCCACCACTCCCAACTTCTCACTTGGTATTGATGAAAGGAGTTTTGAACATGTTAGCTGTTTGCTATGTCTAGTCTCTTTTGGATCTCTTAACCTCACTTAACTTTTGCTGCCTCATTTTCCTCAATTATAAAATGGAAGTGATAATAATAGCTTTAATTATTATTATGAATGATAATCTAATTTTTTTAGCTATATAGAGCCTACTAGTAGTCCAAATCTTTAAGACACTAGAGTTCACCTCAATATAATGCTATGAAATATTAGAATAGGACCCCTGTGAGTGTTATACTCTAAAACCATTTTAACCTGACTCTAATATTAATTAATGCAATCAGACATTAAATGACCACCCACTCCTATTATCTCTAAATTAGTGTGTGCTTTCTTTCCTGTCCCTCCACCACGCACTTCTCTGTCCCATTCTGGAATATTTCTCTTTTGTGATATTTTTGCCAGTTCAAGGTTAACCTTGTTTCTTTTAACTTGATATCACCTATTAAAGTTGCAAATGATTAGGAACAGTATGTTGTACCAGGTTCTGTACCATATTTAAGGAAGAATTGAATTGGTTAAATAATGTATCTTTCTATTCTAGTAAATGTCCAGGTCAAATAAAAGTACCTGCTATTTGAAGTCAGCTTCCTCAGAAATAATTTTGGATATAAATGTAAGCACATGAGATACAAACAGCATTTTAGACTGCCTTGAGAAAGTAGTCATTTTCAGAAAAGTTAATGGCTTTCTTAATACTTCATTTTCATCCAATTTACAGACTACAGAGACTCCCTACCAAACTGACTCCAAGCAGCTCCATCATGGTGTTTGAGTGTACAGGGTACCTAACTTAGTGCTGAGAATACCTGGGTTCCAATTCTGCTTATTAGCACTGACTTCCTTATCAGCTGTGTGACCACAGGCAAGTTATTTATGCCTCAATTTCCTCATCTATAAAATGGAAAGAGGAATACCTGTAGTACCTATTTCACAGGGTTGTTCTGGGCTTAAAGAAAATAATGTATGTAGAGTGCTTTGCCACTCCTAAAGTACTAAATAAGATTTACCTATTTTTATAGCCCTCATGGCCTGAAGTTCAATTTGAGGACTGACATATTCCAGCATTTATGAATTTCCATTTTCTCTCTAAAATCACAGGTTGTTTTGCTTAGCTTTAAATACAGCTTTGTTTTAGCATGGCTGAGAGCTCCCAAGTGGTTGCCTAACACCTTCATCTCCCTGGTTGATAGACAGTTGCTAGTCACTTAGAAAATTGTTTAATATTTCTTCTGTGTTCCCAGGAGAACTGATGGTCCTCCCAGTCCCTATTCATCAGTCCCTTTCTACTCCCTTCCTGGAAATTTGTGTGTCCTTTGTAAGTCTAAATCCAATGCCTTTTCTTTTTCCATTTGACAAAAGGAATCAGCATTTAATAAGAACCAGTGAAATATCGGTGCTAATCCTGCTACCCTCAGGGGAGAGGTGTGAGGATTCTTGATGCTCTTTTATCAGCTCAAAACTGTATTTCTCTAACTAGAACCCTCCTCATATCATAAATACTTGTCACACAGGTGTCTTCAGCTGACAAGATAATGCCTTATCAATCATAAATTTCCAAAGTTATGCAGAAGCCCATTTCCATTCTGTTTGTTTTGTCATTCTTGCATGATACTAAAAAGAAGTTGGAGGCATGGAAGAAGATCACCAAGTCACTATCTCCCTCCCCCTTTCATTTGAAAAGTCAAATGACACATTTCTCCTTCACTTCAAGTAACAGATTGTCATTCATGCAAAAGCAGTTTTTTACTAATTAGACCATCATTTTGTTCTAGGGAGTTGGTGAGAAAAAAAATGACATGAACGTTGTCTTCTGGCAAACTCAAGTTGCAGATTGTTTAGTGAATTTCATATTTATGGGATGACTAAAATCCTAAGGGTATTAGCCATGGCAGCCTATGCCAAGGACACCTCAAAATTTGATTAAGAATATTAGAGCAAACATTATTAGTGGATACAAATACATGCACACACATATTAAAATTTTTTCAAGGTCTTTGAAATTCTTTCAGTTCCCTAGCAATTGGAATGGTGTACACCCACCCACGATGAGCAATCTCATAATCAATGCACATCCTCTGGAAGATGACAGGTTGACTTGACCCAGGCTGTGTTTGAAGCTGAGGTCCTAGATACCACAGAGCTAAGTTTGAGAAAACTAAGTAATCTCTGCTGGCACTTCTTCTCTACTTAGATGCTGCCATTAAAAATAATACATCCTTGGATTGCGATTAAAAAAAAAGTTTTGCTTAATAAATAAGGTGAATGTGACACTTCTCATTCATTTACCTGACCTGTAAGTCATTCCTACCTCACTTAATTGAAAGAAGAACTGAGATGATTTGAAACTAATAATGTGCATTTTCTCTGGCTGAACCCCTTGCCTGTAATATTATTTCTCCTCTACTCTTACTTCTGACCTCTCTGGCTCCCTTTAAAATTCCACCTTCTAGAGGAAGCCTTTCTCAACCCCAAACCCTTCCCTCTTTTAATTATTTCCTATTCAACCTGCATATTTTTTGCTTTGCATATATTTGTTTGCATGTTGTATCCCTCATTAGACTATAAGCTCCTGGAGGGCAGGAACTATCTTTTGTCTCATTTTGTAATGTGTCCCCAGTACTTAGCAGTCTATTTCAAATCAAACTCAGAGGGAAACTCAGTTTCTTCCAGGTCTAGCTGCCAAATGATTGAAAAATCACTAATGAAGGACTTTGGGCAAATCACTGTGCTAAATACTGAAGATATAAATTCTTTTTAAAAAGTCAAATGGCCTCTGTTTTCAAGAAACTCATATGCTAATGTGGGAGACAATACATCTAGAAAGTTTCAATTTCAAGTCAGATAGAAAGATCCATGATCCTCAGGGTACAGAGGCAATATAGATGATAATGCCTCTTCTATAATGTCATTTCCACTGATAAAATCATATTAGTTTCTGATGTTAAGCTATTTGACAATGCCAAGAACTTTGGCATTAAGAACTTTCTTTTTTGTGTCTTCAGTAGCTGGGAATGAAGCATCCATAAGCAAATGTCAGGTGCCTTATTCATAGGAATAATTTCCCCAGATGATTGCAATGAACATGGGGATGAAAACATGGTTCTTAGCTGCCAAATTCAAGGTTCTTGGATTTACCTGCCCATCTGCAGCAGTGGGTCAGAAGTTGGTATGGGTAATGTTGAGGAAGTAAGACCCTTCTCCACAGTGATTTCTCCTTTCAATAACAGTTAAAGGACCTGGTCTCAAGTAGGACTTGTAGGTTGGAGGATTCTGTAGCCTTCTAGTTTCAATGATTTAGTATCCTTGGATGCCTACATTTGGATTTCAGGGGAATGGGATTTTGAAATGTTGTTACTAATTTGACTCACCTGAGACATGTCACCTTCTATCTTTCCCTCAGGGTGCCTTCAAGTGTCATGGAGGCTGATTTACCTGCTCCAAAGGTGGCAGATGAATGGCAGTTAGTAAGAAAGATATCCCTGTGTTGATAATTATTTCCCCAAGTGATAGCAGGGATTGGGCTAGAAGCAGGACCAGTTTTCTGGAAAGCATTCAAGGTTCAGAGTACTAGGAGTCTCAAAGTACTTTGGTCTCAAAGGAAATATAGATCAAAGTCATGGTGATTTGACTTACCTGGTACATATCACCTTTTGTTTTCCCGATCATTTCATGGTGCCTTCTGATTTAGGATTTAAACATTTAAACTCATAGAGATAATATCAGTGCACATTCTTGGAATAGCAAATGATTTATGTTTGGTGTTCCTAACTTTTTTATTTTGTCCTATAAGCCACTTTAGTAATCTGGAGATTTTTATCAGAAGATCTTAAATGCAAAACATAAAATACATAGGATTATAAAGGAAACCAATTATGTTGAAATAAAGTTGTATTTTTTCCTCCTTCAGGGTGATGGATCCATGAAATCTATACTTAAATCCTTTGAAGGTCCATTAGAAGGTCCATATATATTCTAAATATAAATATATGGAAATGAGGTAATGCAAATGGAGAAGTGAGACATACTTAAAAGTCAAGAGTGGTTAGATTTTTTATTATTATTTTCCAATTACATACAAAGATAGTTTTCCATATATATATATATATATATATATATATATATATATATATATATATATGTCCTTTTTCAAGTTTTTGAGGTCTGCTTTTTCCTGTGACCCTCCCTTTGCTCCTCTCTGTCCAAATGGCAGTAAGCAATCTGATATGGGTTGCACATGAACAAATGTGTTTAACATATTTCCATATTAGTCATGTGTGAAAGAAGAATTAGAACTAAAGGAGAAAAACTCATGAGAAAGAAGGAAAAAACAAAAGTCTCAAAAAAGTGAGTATAGAGAGCCATAAGTTCCACCACCCCTACCCCCCAGATATGGATGGAATTTTCCATAATAGGTTTTTAGAATTGTCTTTTATCACTGAATGGCTAAGAGGAGCTGCCTTCATCATTCTTGATCATCTTGCAGTATTTCTGTTAATGTGTAACATTCTTCTAGTTCTCATTTCATTCAACATCAGTTATTGTCTTTCCACGCTTTTCTGAAGTCTTTCTTAAAGAAGAATAGTACTCCATCACATTCATATACTATAACTTGTTTAGTCATTCTCTGATTGATGAGCATCCCTTTAATTTCTGATTCTTTGCCATTACAAAAAGAGTAGCTATAAATATTTTTGAATATGTAGGTATCCCCCCCCTTTTTTTATCTCTTTGGGATATAAACCTAGTAGATATTGCTGGATCAAAGGGTATAGAGAGTTTTGTTGCTCTTTGGGAAAAATTCCAAATTGTTCTCCAGAATGATTGGATCAGTTCACAACTGCACCAACAATGCATCAGTGTCCCAGTTTTCCATATCCTCTCCAACACTGATCATTTTCCTTTCATGCCATTTTAGCCAAAGACCAGATAGATTTTAGAATATTTGAAGGAAAGGTTAATAAAATAAAAATGAAGAGGTAGGGAAAAGGACTTTAAATAGTATTCTTAGCAGTATGTAATTTATTGTGTTAGCTATAAGGAGCTACTTGTGTTTTTTCTTTGAAAAGTGGAGTAAGATGATCACATCACCATCCATCCTCCCTACTATCCCATTAGTGATTCTTCCCTGTGCCCCACTTCCACTAGTACTCTGCTTGATGCTTGGAAATAGTTTAAAAAGTATTGAAGCTGTGGTTTTTCAAGAGAAATGGGGACTACTAAACATTATGAAAAGGATCCTTGTAGCTATAACTTAGAAAAGCATATATTAACATTATATATATATATATATATGTTTTATTGTATTTGTACTTACTTAGTTACATTATTACCCAGTTACATTTTAATCTGGTTTCCTATAAAGGAGCATTACTGACCATATATACCCCTCAAGACTATGTGCCTGACATGTGTGTTATCAGGGTATTGAAAGCCCAGGGAGGGGGATAGAATGGTTCAATCTCATGTTCTAGACCTGAACAAGTTACTCATGCCTAATAATTTCTCCCCTAAATCTTCCTAAAATTCAGTCACCCTTGCATGAAATAAATCTTAGAGAGGTGTCCTTAAGCCTAGAAGTATTGGAGATAATATAAAATTGCAGTCCTCTAACTTCTTTGTCTCAAGTAAAGAGTCAGAAGCTTAAATTATACTGAAAGTGAATGGTATGTCTTTGGGTCACATAGCCAACAAGGTAACCAAACAGTTAATTTCCCTGGAGATATTTTTCTCTTTCAGTCTCCAAAAATGTGATTATTTACTTGATGTAGGACAATGACAGTTGAATCTACAGAAATAAAAGTCAAATTTCTAACAAAGTAAATTCATTATGATTTAATATCAGGGATCCCTAATTATTAAAGTACTTACAAAAAACTTTTCCTATCACTGTTCAGTAGCCTACACAGTACTCTTAAGGACACAGGTTGATTCAGACTGGAAAATATTTTAGGAATTCCTATATTGCAAATAATTTGTAAAGGCCTAATGGATCCCCTGAGGACCCTGTACTGAATCACTTGGATGAGCAACAAAGTATTGATTATTTTTATATTTTCTGGAAAGATATGAGGTACTTCAGGAAAAGAGTAGAAAGTAGAAAGAATGGATTTAGTCTAGGAAGCTCAAAGTGGATTCTCAATTAACAGAATAAGAAGATTCCCCTGAGGAGAACTCCATTGGGGGAAGAGCTGTGTGTCTGCCTTGATAACCTCATAATGGATTTAATTTAATCATAGTTAATAAATTGAGAAGCTACCTTCTCTTAGAGAATATTGTGCTTCCATACCTACAATCCTAGTTCAGGAGAAGAGATATGTGAACTCCCACAGGTAGCTGTTACTCAGAAATAAGGAAAAGAGAGCATGTAGAATGATGATGACAAATTTAAGGGGGTAGAATTGAACTACAAATTGGGGTTATAGAGTAATTTATCCCATATAGCACCACTTTTATACAAAATTACTTTCCTCATTAATGGAAGCTACAAAGAGAAAGGCACAGCAGAAGGAAAGAATGGTCAGGCAAGTTATATAAATGCAATAACAGAAAGTGACAAAAAAGGAAAACTTTAGTATTTCATGACTTTTTACCCCATAAGGAACACAAAGAGATTAAAAAATTAGAAGCAAAGCTTCAGAATATATTGGAAGGAAAAAGTATTAACTAGAAGATTATAGCAAAGAAAACTTAGGAAAAAAGTAAAGTAAGAGAAATTCAACAAACATAAAAAGTTACTGAAGGAAATTTTGAACAAAATAACTGAGTAGAAAAATGACTGAGAAGCAAAAGGAGAAAATTAATAGATGACCCACTAAATAATTAAATTTAATAAAAAGAAATCAACAAGTTTAATAAAAATGCAAAGAAAAAAGGTGAGCAAATAGTAGTGGTAGAAGTTATTAGGGAAGAGATTCTTTATAGAGGAGTTGCATAAAAGTTGTTTAATCAAAACTAATCATAGACAAGGGTAGTTAAGTGGTGCAGAGGTACATTGGCTAAAGTTCTATATCTGGAGTCAGGTAACTTTAGTTCAAATTTGGCTTCATATATTTACTTCATGGGTGACCCTTGGCAAGTCACTTAGCCTGTGTATTTTAGTTCCCTCATCTGTAAAATTAGCTGGAGACAGAAATGGCAAATCCCTCCAGTATCTTTCCCAAGAGAACTCCACAAGGAGTCATGAAGAGTCAGACATAACTGAACAACAACAATAACAAAAGTCATAGAAAAATATTGGTTTAAAAGAGGAATAAGATAAGAAAAAATGCTAAAGAACAAATGTGGAAAATATAAGTCTAATTTTAAATGTGAGTGAAAAATTGAGACAGAGATTGATGCAGGATTGAAAAAGAAAATATACATAATGGGTTGCTTAATAGAAACACATCTGAAAAAGCAAATAAATAAGAATATCATCAAAATGAGTCTTCAATAAAATTTACTATATAATAGATAAATCCCAAAGAGCATGATTTGTAGTGACTCTATCCTCAAAGTTAAAAGAATAATAATTCTTTAATACATAGCCAAAAAGGTACAATGCATAAGATTTAATATATATATATTTATATCTTAAATTTACAAAATTCATGACAGTTCCTCAAATTGTTTTTTGTTTATCTTTTTGTTTAGATATCTAGATTTGAGGGGATATATAGAGATTCCACAACTAAAATAATTTTACTGTCTTTCTTCTTATATATAGGATAATTTTTAAGTATTTAATTCTATGCCATTTAGAGAATATATGATATTGATATTAATTCTCTGTCAAAGACGCCTTTAAGATAATGTAAACATAAATTCTTATTTATCACTTTTAATTATGTTTATACTTATTGCTGCCTTATTTAAGATCATGATTGTAACCCCTTTTTTAAAATTCACAACAAGCATAAATGATTTTGCTCCAACTTCTAATTTTGTTTCTTTGTAATTCTATTTGCTGTATGTACTTCCTGCAAAGACACATACTGTTAGATTCTGCTTTGATCTATACTATTACCCATATTGTTTTTATGGGAATTATTCCCATTCACAGTTTTAATTGTTAATTGTATATTTGGTTCCAACTGTTCTTTTTTCCTCTCTTCCTCTCTATTCCCACTCATACTATTTCTCACAAAGAAGGTGTTAAGAGAGAAATATGCTCATCGCTACAATCTACATTTGATGCAGTATTTTTTCCATTTATTCCTCTTCCCTCATGTAGTTCTATACCACAGATTTTTTTCCCCTTTTCTTTCCACCTTTCAAAGGTGGAATATATTCCCTCTATGGTTGATAGTCCCCTGGAATAATCCTTCGTTTGTAGTACTTTTTCATGTTATCTCTCACATCAATTTCCTTTTTTTTTCCTATCTTTGATTTTTGAATCTAATGTATTTCCTCAACAAACCCCTCATGTTCAGATATATTTGTGTATGTATGTGTTCAATGCTCTTCTGTTCAATTTAGATGGAAGTGAAGTACTTGTACAGCTTATTTCAGAATACCTTCCTTGATATTTAAATAGTTTGCTTTCCCCACCCTTCTTTTTGCTTTATTTCCAAAAGTATTCCTATTTCCTTTCTTTTTTTATATTATCAAAATTAAAAAAAAAACAGTCCCCAGCTTTTCTATCTTATTTACACTATCAATTTTTTAACTAGAATATAATCATTTCATTATATTATTTCATTTTGTTTAGTTATTTCATCTTGTTTGATATTTCATAATCCTATTTGGGCTTTTCTTGGCAAAGGATTCTAGAATGGTTTGCCATTTTCTTCACCAGTTCATTATACCGATGAGAAAACTGAAGCAGAGAAGATTAAGTGACTTGCCCAGGATCATACAGTTGGTATGTGTTTCCAGCCAAATTTCAGCTCATGTAGTCTTCCTGATTCTAGACCCAGTGCTCTATCCACTACATTACCTATCTGCCCTTCATCATCTTTAGAGTTCTTTTCAATTGTTCAAATGTACTAGCATCTGCATATTTCCCTTGATTCTGTTGGTTGCTTTTCAAAATATACACTTAATTCTTGTCTCTTTACTAAGAATATATTTTTTTTTTAGATTTTTCAAGGTAATGGGTTTAAGTGGCTTGCCCAAGGCCACATGGCTAGGTAATTATTAAGTGTCTGAGGTTGCATTTGAACCCAGGTACTACTGACTCCAAGGCTGGTGCTCTATTCACTGCGCCACCTAGCTGCCCCTTCATTAGGAATATTTGAAAGCACTTTATTTTTTCATGAAAAAAATCAATGTCCCTCTTAACTTCAAAATTCTCAGTTTTGCTAAGTAAGATTTTATCTTTATCTTATCTTTTAAGATAAGATTTTACCTTATATCTTATCTTTATGGTGGCAATATTTTATTTTTCACCTTCTAGAATATTGTATTCCAAGCTCTTTTTTGATTTAATGGGTAATTGCTAGACTTTGTATAATCTGACAGTTTCTTGTTACTTGAACTCTTTCTTTATGGATGCATGAAATGGTTTTCCTAAAAAATACATTTTTTTCTTGAGTTTGAAAGTTATGGTTTTAGCTAGTATGTTCCTAGGAGATTTTTGTATCAGAGTTTCTTTCAGGGAATAACCATCAAATTCTTTTATTTTAGCCTCATTGTAATTCATAGTTTTAACTCATGATTTAAAAAAATTATCTAGGTTTCTTTTTAATTATTGAGATTTTTCCTAACAGAACAATGATTTTTATATTATCTCTCCTTGGTCAGTTTTCCAGCTCAGTTTTTTAAAAATTTTATGTCTTTTTTATTATTTTTCAATTTTTTTTATTTTGTCTGATATTTCCTGTCATCTCATGAAATTGATGATTTCCATCTGATCCAATCTATCTTCAGGGAGTTTGTTACTTAAGTAATGTTAATCACCTCCTGTATTAATCTGTGTGTTTAAAATGAGTAGTTTAATATACTGAATCACATTCAAAAGAAAACTATATTGTCTTTCTGATAAAACAATAATGTTACCAAGTCTACATGCAATGATTCATGTCTTTTTCATGCAAAAAATGACTAAAAGGTATTTTGATTAGACTATAAAAAGTTTGTTATGTTGATTTTAAATTTATTTTTTAAATTTCCCTTCTCTTCATAATCTATCAGATTCTTCATTATCTGCAAACCTTGAATTTTCAGGAAAGTGCACCCATTTAATGTTTATATCTTAAGTAATGGTATCAAACTTTACAAAGTCCGGTTTTGTTTTGCTTGTTTTCCAGTCATTTTTTAATCCTATTGTTTTCTTGAGAGATATAGCATGTTTTTTTCATTCTTTACTCTAGAATGAATACTCTACTTTATACTCTACTTTACTCTGGAATGAATAAAATAGAGAAAGAGGAGAGCAGTGAATTGGGTATGCAATTAAAAAAGCTAAAAAAAAGAAGAAATTAAAGATCCCTCATTAAATATCAAATTAAAAATTCTGAAAATCAAGGGAGAGATTAATAAAAATAAAAGGCAAGAAAAACATTGATTTTATAAATACAACTAAGAGTAGGCTTTATGAAAATATCAATAAAATAGACATATCTTTGGTTAATCTTTTTTTAAACAAAGAAAGAAAATAACCAAATTATCAGTATCAAAAACAAAATGGATGAACTAACCACCAGGGAATAGGAATTTAAAGAGATAATTCAGAGCTACTTTGTTGAACTGTATGCTAATAAATCTGATAACCTGAATGAAATGGATGAATATTTACAAAAACGCAAACTCCCAGATTAACAGAAGAGGAAATAAAATGCTTAACCCCATTTTAGAAAAAGAAATCATGAATAAACTTCCTAAGACAAAGTCTCCAGGTCCAGATAGATTTACAAGATAATTCTGCTAAACATTTAAGGAACAATAAATTCATATTCCATAAAAATTATTTAAAAAATAGGAGAAGAAGGTGTTATGCCAAATTCCTTTTATGACACCAGCATGGTGCTGATACCTAAACCAGGAAGAACCAAAAAAAAAAAAAAAAAAAAACCAAACAAACCAGAGAAGATTTTAGATAAATCTCTCTAATGAATGCTGATGCAAAAATCTTAAATAAGGGGCAGCTAGGTGGCATAGTGGATAAAGCTCTAGCCCTGGAGTCAGGAGTACCTGGGTTCAAATCTGGTCTCAGACACTTAATAATTACCTAGCTGTGTGGCCTTGGGCAAGCCACTTAGACCTGTTTGCCTTGCAAAAACCTAAAAAAAAAATCTTAAATAAAATTTAGGAATTAGATGACAGCAAATTATTATAAGGATAATACAACATGATGTGGTAGGATTTATAACAGAATTTATAACAGATATAATAGATAGGCAGTGATGGTTCAATATTAGGAAAACACAACATAGTTGGACATATCAATAGTAAACCAACAGGAATAATATAATTATCTCAATAGATGCTGAAAAAACCTTTGATAAAATACAACACCCATACCCATTAAAAAAAAGCACTAGAAAATTTAGGAATAAATGGAGTTTTCTTCAAATAATAAATAGTATTTATCTAAAACCATCAACAAATATTATATATAATGGGAATAAACTTGAAGCATTTCCACTAAAATCAGGGGTGAAACAAGAATGCCCTTTATCAGCATTACTATTCAATATAGTATTAGAAATGCTAGCTTTTAGGCACAGCTAGGTGATGCAGTGGATAGAGTGGAGTGGAGTGGCCCTGGAGTCAGGAGTACCTGAGTTCAAATCCAACCTCAGACACTTAATAATTACCTAGCTGTGTGGCCTTGGGCAAGCCAGTTAACCCCATTTGCCTTGCAAAAATCCTAACAAAAAAATGCTACCTTTAGCAGAGAGAAAAGGAAACTGAAGGAATCACAATTGGCAATGAGGAAGCAAAGTTTTCATTCTTTGCAGATGATATGATGGTATACTAGAGAACCCAAGAAAATGATCTAAAACTCCTTGAAATAATTAACAAATTCAGTAGAGTAGCAGGATACAAAATAAACCCACATAAATCATCAGCATTTCTATATATGAACAACAAAGTCCAAGAACAAGAGATAGAAAAAGAAATTCCAATTAAATTAACTATAGACAATAGTAAAAACTTGGGAATCTAACTTCCAAGACAAACCCAGAAACTGTATGAACACAATTATAAAGTACTTCTTACCCAAATAAAATCAGATCTAAACAGTTGGAAAAATATCAAGTGTTCATGGTTAGGTTGAGCTAATATAATAAAAATGATAATTCTGCCCAAATTAAATTACTTATTCAGTGCCATGCCATACCAATCAAACAACCAAATAACTATTTTATTGAGCTAGAAAAATTAATAATAAAATTCACCTGGAACAACAAAAGGTCAAGAATAGCAAGGGAAGTGTTAAAACAAAATGTGAAGGAAGGTAGCTTAGCTCTACCAGAACTGAAATTATACTATAAAGTGACAGTCATCAAAACTACCTGGTACTAGTAAAGAAATAGAATAATGGATCAGTGGATTAGGATAGAAACTGCAGTAAATGATGACAGCAATCTACTGTTTGAAAAACTCAAAGATATCAGCTCCTGAGAACTCACTATTTAACAAAATTTTTGGGAAAAATGGAAAATGGAATGGGAAAAATAGGGATAGACTCATATCTTACACCCTCTACCAAAATAAGGTCAAAATAAGCTACAGGATTTTGACTTAAAAGGAGACACTATAAAAATTAATAGACCAAGAAATACTCTTATCTATTTGATCTATGGAAAGGGGACAAATTTATGACCAAACAAGAAATAGAGTACAGTATAAACTAAAAATGAATGATTTTGACTATATTAAATTAAAAAGGTTTTGCACTAACAAAATCAATGCTGCCAAAATTAGAGGAAAGTAAAAAGCTGGGAAACAATCTTCACAAGTAGGAGTTCTGTTAAAGGTCTCATTTCTAAAATATATAGAGAATTACATCAAATTTATAAGGTTACAAGTCATTCCTCAATTGATAAATGACAAATGATATGAATAAATAGTTTTCAAATGAAGAAATTAAAAGTTATATATAATATGAAAAAATGCTCCAAATCATTACTGATTATAGAAATGCAAATTAAAGTAACAATTAGGTATCGCACCATACCTAGCAGATTGACCAAAATGAGAAAAAAAAGGGAAATGATCAATGTTGGAGAGGGTGTGGGAGGATTGGAACATGGTTGCATTGCTGATGGAGTTGTGAACAGATCCAGCCATTTTGAAGAACAATATGGAACCCAAAGAGCAATAAAACTATTCATTCCTTTTGATCCAGCAATTCCAATTCAAGGCCTATATCCAGGAGAAATCATAAAAAATGGGAAAAGCCTCACTTGTTCCAAAATATTCATAGCAGCTCATGTTGTTGAAATTGAGGGGATGCCCATCAATTGGGGATGTCTAAGCAAATTATGGTACATGAATATTTTGGTATTATTGTTCTATAAGAAATCATAAATTATCAGACTCTAGAGAAGCATGGAATAACTTTTGGGATCTGATGCTGAGCAAAGGGAGCAAAACTAAGAGAACAATGTACTCATTAACAACATTGTGAGATGATAACTTTAATGGAAGCAGTTCTCAGCAGTTCAGAGAGCTAGAACAACTGTATTAGACGGGCAATGGACAATGCTATCCCCATCCAAAGGAAGAAAAACAAAACAAAACAAAAAAAAACCCTTCTGAATCTGATGAACATTTAATAAAAATTGTCTCCTATGTATCTCTTTCCCTTAATCCTAATTCCTCATACCAAAAATGACTAATCTGTAAACATGTTTATCAAAAATATGTATGAACCATGTTAACCTGACTGTTCACCACTTGAGGGGAGAGGGACAGGAAGGGAGAATGGAAGGAAATTTTGTAACTTAAAAATATACAAGAATGATCCAAACACAACATATAGCAGAATTTTTCAGTTTTGGAAACAAAATAAATGCCCATTTTTAAGGAATGAATGAAGAAGACCTGGTAGGAATATTACCATTAAGAACTGAGGAATACAATGAAATGTACAAAAAATAAATGAGAACAAAGTAAGCAAAAATCAGAAAAAATATAAATACATAAAGGCTACAATAATATAAATAGAAATAACAATTAAAATTGAAATTGAATAATAATACAATACATGTCAAATTTAGCTCTAAAGAATTTTAGAAGTAATTTTCTGCTTCTTTATAGAACTGGGAGACTATGAGTGTAGACAATTGTAACTAATATATTACTTTTTTAATATGTTATTTACTTTTCCTGAACTTTTTCTACTTTTGTTAATCTTTGTTATAAATGATGAACCTTTTAAAGGGTGACAATTTGAAAAATGTAGAAAATGTATGAACAAAAAGCTAAAATTCACTATTATTTTAATTTTTAAGAAGTCAATGACCTAGACAAATATGGTCAGTTCTAAAAATTCTTGATTATTATAATATAAAATGTTAACATAAGGAGTCAGGTTTAATAGCAATACCTGATGATTCCAAATTTCAATTCAGTGTTTCCATTTTTGGATTGTTTATTTCTTGTTTAGAAAACCATAGGAATAAAATAAATTAAAAGCCACATTCACTGATTTGTGATTTTAGGGTATTTATGAAATAATTGATAGGTTGTCATTTTGAGTTGACTGCCTTCTTTGCAAACTCCCTCTATTAAATCTACTATCATATATGATTTGCTTGCATTCTCAAAATGCCTTACACTTGTTTGATGAACTTAAAGTCATGAAAGATTGGCCTCTGGTGACAGCATAGCAAAGAAATATGACCCTTATTACTTAATATCGGGAGTATTTCTACATTTATTTATCTGAAAAGTAGAGATTCCAAATTAACATTGGCTACAGATAGAATTCTTTTGATTAGTAGAATCAATCACGAGGAATCTTCAAGGATTTCAAACAATCTGCCACTTCTTTTAGTTTTGCATTTAAATAACCAGCTTGAAAGCATGCCTTTGAGAGTACAGTGAGGAGTGTTAACAAGAATAGCTTGCTTTTGTTTACTTCATTGTTCTTTTAAGTTAAGAAAACCCTGGAGATTATTTTGAAAGTTGTCTCTATTAATGGTGACTAGATGACCAGATAGATATAAAACTTAGAGGAAGCTAGGAAGAAAGAAATTAGTGGGCTGTGTTAATTACACAGAGTTATCTGATTGTGTCTCTATAAGTATTTGTCTGTATATGTGTGTGTATATTTATATTTAGATATGTGTATACAGATATATATATATATATATATATATATGTGTGTGTGTGTGTGTGTGTGTATGTATAAATGATATATCATGGTTTAAGGTCATCAAACAAGTGTATGTGTGTGTGTATTTATGTGTGCAAGTATATATGTATACACACACACACACACACACACACACACACATATATATATATATATATATATGCAGAGAGAGAGAGAGAGAGAGAGAGAGAATCATTTGTCCACAGCTACATTAAAGAACAGAGTTTTTTGAGCATTGGCTTTAGAAGTTACTAGAATAGGTATGACCATTCCCCATCTGTTTTGGTACAGTCTGAAATTCCACAACTGGAGTCTTTCCTTTCCTAAATAACCCTCAGAAGAAGTAAGAGAGAAAGCCACAATTTTGAATGTAGACTCAATGAATTTATGAAACTAAAATTATTAAGAATTTAAAAAAGTAGATGGGAATAATCATATGAATAAAGTACTCAGCCAATATCCTGCTTTAAACTCTGGTTCTAAAGTAGAAACATAGTAATAATAAGGTATCTTCCCATTCTCATCAAGAAGTCTCCCTAAGTACTATCAAGAAGATATGAATCTAAAATATAACAGGATATAAACTAATTTTCTGTCATAGAAATATGAAATCTTAGAGGTTAAATCAACTGAAGATCAAATCAACCTCCATCCTAAATTTTGAGTTGAGGAGACCAAGATTGCAAGATATTGAATGATTTGCTCATGCTCACATAACTAATAAATGATAAAACTATAAATTGATTTAAAGACTCCTGATTCCAAGATAAGGGCTATTTTTTCTTTCAACTAATCTTTATATTATGTAGGTCTTAGCCTCCTAACCACTCTGGTTGTCCTTCCCTTAATATGTGACAGTCTCCCTCCTGAAATATAATGTCTGATCAGAACACAGTAGCCTAGATATAATCTGACCAGGATGGAGTTCACTGTGGACCTATCTCCTTCATTTTTAGTGGCATTATACATCTATTAATTCAGTTTAGATTACATTATCATTTTTGCTGATCCTATTATATTATTGACTCTTATTGAATTTTTAATCTACTAAAACCTTCAGTTATTTTTCTCACACTTTGCTGTCTACCCATATTTCCTATTGTCCTCTACTCACACACCCAATCTTTTGAACTGGAGTATAGGAATAGATGATTATCCTTATTTGGTTTGTACTGTTGTATTTCATCCACCACTCTGACCTGTCAAGAGTCTTTTAAATTATCCACTTGAGCCATACCAACACAACCCAATTTTGTTTTATTAATGCATTTGATAAGTATCACATCTATTTCATCTCCCTTTATAAATAATGTCAAACAGAACATGACAGAGAATAAAGGACTGTTGCAGACAAGTTGGTATTAATCCATTAAATATCAATTCTTGAGACAATTTATTCAATGAGTTCAGAACTCATGCAACTGTACTCTTATCAGTTCATGAGTCTTCTTCTTAACCATGAGAATTTCATGAAAACCTTGGACAAAAGATTTGTCGAGACCCAGATATGTCTGTAGTATTCCACTGATTGACTAGTTTAGTAACTGTTTCAAAAGAGTTTGTGCTATCATGGCATTTTTCTTGTTTCCAGCTCTAGGGAAGCAGGTTCTTGGAGAAGCAAATAGAATCTCTGACCACTGGCACGTACCTCTCTGTAGGTAAGATTGATAGAACAGGTAGAGTGAATTCAGCAGGAGAACAATATATACATTATAAAGACAGTTTTGAAAGACTTAAGCATTCAGTTTTAGAGGGCCAATTAGAAGCAATAAGAGAGTATACTGGATAGAGTTTTGGATATTGACCTGAGTTCAAATATGACCTTAGTGTGACCTAGGCAAATTTTTAACTTTTGTTTCCTCGGTTTCCTCAACTGTAAAATGGAAGAGGAGTAATAACAATACCTGCCTTGCAGCTATCAAATGAGATAACATTTGCAAAAATCACATACTAAATAGGATGCCTAGTATATAGTAGGTAGTATTTAAAATGTATATTCTTTCCATTTCCCTTACCAGTGAGAAAGCATATTATGTACCTTCTAACAGTATTGAACTCAGAAGGCAGAATTTGTTTTGGATGTGAGAAAAAAAGAGATTTGTTTTGTATGCCTGTGCATATTTGTTGTAAGATTTTTCCCCAAATTGAAAGTAAGAAGTAAAAAAGCAGATTTTTGTTAATTAAAAATAATTTAATGTATTTTAAAGGTAGGTACATTAACATCAGATCTTAATGCTATGATTTCTATTAAATTCATCTTATTTTCATCATTAAAATAATTTCAGACTAGATAGATTAGTAGAAAGACATGGGATTTGTAGTTAGTAGATCTACATTTGAATAATAATGATTTCACTTGCTGGCAGTCTGATATTGGACATGTTTACATTTTCTGGACTTCAGTTTTCTCATCTGTTAAATGGAGAAGAAAGGGTTTGGCTACATGACTTCCAATGTTCCATCTATTTCTCAAGACATGATTAGTTCTTTTACTCTTCAAAACAAACATTTTTTTTAATTGGACTTCCCAAATATACTTTTTTTCTTCTGGGAAAAGAATGTACTGATGAGCCTAGTACATTTGTCCCAGTCCACTAAGCTATGATGTTTCTTTATGTAGATTAATAAATTTACATGCAAGTTAATATTATATCTCCTATGAGTTTAGTTATTGTGAATTAATAGCCTTCTTGCCCTTGACTGAAGTTATAAAATAAATTTCCTAAGCCTCTAGTGCTTAAGGTCAGATGTTGGATCCAGAATAATTTTTTTTTGAGTGGATCACATTCTTTATGATAAGTCCATCACAAAAGTTACTTCCATATTTTTCCAACGTTGCCATTGCTGATCGCAACTCCCTCCTTTCTTATTTCTCCACTACCATGTATTCTATTTTCTCTCTCCTTTCACTCTGACTCTGCTGTAGGGTCACTGAGTGGTGCAGCAGACAGATCTCTGGTCCTGGGGCCAAGAAGCCCTGAGCCCCCATACCACCCTTTAGGCCCAGAATCCACCTGGCCCTATGGTCCTGGGCAGGCCATCCAATCCCAGCCCCTTGCAAGAAGTAAAAAAAGAAAATGTGTTATATCTGACCACTGTGCCCCCATGGTCCATCCTCTCCTCCTTTATTCACATCCCCACCCCTTCCCCCTGCTCCCCCCTCCTTCTTACTCCAGTTGTCTATACCCCATTGAGTATATTTGCTGTTTCCTCTCCTAGCCATCTCCGATGAGAGCAAATGTTCCCTCATTCCCCCTTGCCTCCCCCTTTCCATATCATTGCAATAGCTCATTGTAATAAAAAAAATTCTTATTATGTGAAATAGCTTGGACTATTCCCCCTCTCCTTTTTCTTTCTCCCATTCCATTTCCCTTTTTTTCTTATTGACTCCATTTTTACACCATATTTTATCTTCAAATTCAGCTTTCTCCTGTGCTTCAACTATAAAAGCTCCCTCTACCTGCTCTATTAACTGAGATGGTTCATATGAATATTATCAGTATCATTTTTCTATCCATGCAGTTCATCCTCATTAAGTCCCTCATATACCCCCCCCCCTCCAATCTCCATGCTTCACATGAGTCCTGTATCTGAAGATCAAACCTTCTGTTCAGCTCTGGCCATTCCAAAAGGAACCTTTGAAATTCCCCTGGTTCATTGAAAGTCCATCTTTTTCCCTGGAAGAGGACATTCAGCCTTGCTGGGTAATTCATTCTTGGCTGCATTCTAAGCTCTTTTGCCATCCGGTATATTGTATTCCAAGCCCTACGAGCTTCCAATGTAGCTGCTGCTAAGTCCTGTGTGATCCTGACTGCAGCTCCATGATATTTGAACTGTGTCCTTCTGGCTGCTTGTAATATTTTCTCTTTGACTTGGGAGTTCTGGAACTTGGCTATAATATTCCTGGGGGTTGGATTTTTGGGATCTCTTTCTCAGGGGGGATCGGTAGATTCTCTCCATTTCTATTTTGCCCTCTGCTTCTAGAATATCAGGGCAATTTTCCTGTAGTAATTCTTTGAAAATGATGTCAAGGCTCTTTTCCTGATCATGACTTTCAGGTATTCCAATAATTTTCAAATTATCTTTCCTAAGTTTGTTTTCCATATCAGTTGTTTTTTCAATGAGATATTTCACATTTTCTTCTAATTTTTCATTTTTTTGGTTTTGAAGTATTGATTCCTGATTTCTGGTAAATTCATCAATCTCCCTGAATTCTATTCTTTGTCTGAAGGATTTATTCTCCTCAGAGTTTTCTTATCTCTTTTTCCATCTGGCCAATTTTGCTTTTTAAAGCATTCTTCTCCTCAATAACTTTTTGAACTGTTTTATCCATTTGACCTAAGCTATTTTTTAGCATGCTATTTTCTTCAGCATTTTTTGGATTTCCTTGACTAAGCTGCTGACTTCATTTTCATGTTTTTCCTGCATCTCTCTCCTTTCTTTTCCCAGGTTTTCTTCTAACTCCTTCATTTGATTTTCAAAGTCTTTTTTGAGCTCTATCATAGCCTGAGCCCAATTTCTGTTTTTCTTGGAGTCTTTAGATGCAGGAGCTTGTGCTTCCTCATCTTCAGACTGAGTATTTTGATCATTCTTGGGCTCATTTGCAAAATATTTCTCAATGGTCTTCCTCTTGTTTCTTTGTTTGTTCTTTTTCCCAGCCTAAGCCTGTTTTTTGGGGGTGCTTCCTGAACTTTTGGGACACTCCCACAAGGGTCTCAGTGTGTGAGGCTCTGTCCTCCCTCCTGGTCTGTGAATGATCATAAGTGCCCCCCTCGGCCATGGGGCTAAGGTGGGGGGGCCCCTGCTGTTCTATTGGGGGGGCCTAGACTGCGATCAGGATCTGAATGTGGTCAGAGCTCCAGAGTCCTGTTCCAGGGGCAGAGGACAGAGCTCTGCAGTCTCTCTTCACTCCCCTCCCTCAGCTCAATGCCCTGGGGACTCCTGCTTACTGGCTCCACCTGCTTCTGTTTCGGGGTCTAGGCTGCCAAAAGACCAGGCTGCTGGCTGTGTGCCCCGAGGGCTGGGCTCCACGTGCTCGCTCTGGCAGGGGTCCCCCACTGTTCCCCCACTTTGTGCCGGTGCTCCCCGGGGTGCAGCTCAGGAGACTCCCCCGCTGCTGTGAGCTGAGGCTCCCAGTGCCCTGGGGCTGCCTCTGGGAGGCTGAAGTTCTTTGGCTCTGGCAGGCCACCCCTCTGGCAGGCTGCCCCTCTGGCCCCAGGGAGCAGAGCCTTTTTGCTCTTTTCCAGGTTACCTTGAGTAGGAGAACTGCCTCACTGGTTCCCTTTGTGGGTTCTGTCTCTCGAAAGTTTAGTTAGAGTCCTTAGTTTATGAGTTTTTATCAGAGAGCTCCTAAGACTGGATCCCTTCATGTCGCCATCTTGGCTCCGCCCCTGGATCCAGAATTAATTTAAGAAATATTTTGGGCTTCCCTTCCTTTACATCCCTGGGGATCTAAAGAGGCAAAGAGCATTGAATAGTATAGACATTGAGATAGGAACTATAACTGGTAAATTGTTTTGTTCAATAGTGTCTGACTCTTCATGAGTTGGGTTTTCTTGGCAAAAGATCCTAGAGTGGTTTGTCATTTCCTTCTTCAATTCATTTTACAGATGAGGAAGCTGAGGCAAACAGGGTGAAGTGACTTGTCCAGGGTTATACAGATAGCAAGTGTTTGAAGACAGTTTGAACTCAAGAAAATGAGTCTTCCTGACTCAGACCCACAGCTCTATCCACCTCATGACCTAGCTTCGCCAGTAGTAGATGCAAAGTCTGTTTCAACCTCTTACACTGTCATCCCATACCAGATAGAAACAGGACCCTCAGGGCTATATTTAAGGAAAGAAAACCTGAACAAAAATCTACAAACCCTTTATTCATAACAGTGTCAAACATGATCTCAGACCTTCAATTCTGAGAAAAGCACAAATTAACATTCTTAGGCTACCAGTCTTGATAAATAGAGCTAAGTACCCTTTTTTCCCTTACCTCTTTTATTTGTCTTTTGTTTCACAAACCTTTTGAATTACATATTGCCCCTTTCCTTCTGACTGTATTCTCCAACTTTTAAATATTCTTATCCTTTTTCCTCCTTTTTGAGTAGTTTGAGTTTTGCCCCATTCTTTTTATTAGCTCCTTTTCTTTGTTTCCACATAGTCTCCTTCTCAGTTGTACCAGAAACTTCTACTAAAACAACATTCTATGAATTGCATAAAAAAATTAATGCGGACATCCAAGAGACTTAGTCTAAATTGCTCTTCAACCCTTAACTATATGACTACTGATATGGAGATAGGAGTCTTTAAATCAAGGATTTCTAGTCTTTTTCATATTATAGATCCCTTTGAGAATCTGTGAAGCTTTCAAATTGCTTTTTTAAAGTAATTATTTGAAATGCATTAAATAAAATAAATAGAATTACAAAAGCAAACAATTTTAGTGAAATAACTTTTTTTAAAATGAACAAACCTAAAGTTAAGAATCCCTGCTCTGAATTCTTTCTTCACCTGCTTCTCAGCTGTCCAGGCCTGGCCAAGTCTGTGAGTTATGGAAGGGCAATATTTCATGTAGGAGTCATTTGTATACAAAAGACTGAATGCATGCTAATGCCTGCAACAGAAAACAATTAGCAAATTAATGAATTGTGCCAAATTTTATGGTCTTCATAAAAGTAATTGCTGATTTAAGAAATTCATTTTGCTTTGATAATAGTACATTTAAAAGAAAATGTCTTTGCAGCTCTTTTACTGGCAAGCTAGAACTTCAAAAGTGAATTAACATTTCACAACAGGGAACAGGGCTCAGTCAACCTTTCCTTTACTAGAGCAGTAATGAAGTCATAAAGCTCTCCTTAAACAAGCAGTTACCAGTGGGAGGGGAAGTGTTAACTTAAGCTCAACTAAGGAATTTATCAATCTTTATGTCTTCTCTGCAGATGTTAGTCTTAAAATAAGGGGTTCTTATTCTGGTGTCTATAAATGTCATTAAAAAATTTAGATACTGATATTTCACTATTATTGATTTCCTTTACAATCTATATATTTTATGCATTTGAAATTATTATTCTGAGTAGAGACCATAGACTTCAACAGAGTATCAAAAATTAACACAAAATTAAAATATTTATGATAAAGTCAAGCCAATAAACATACACATGATTTCTTATTTGTTTATTTATATTTTTTACCAGACTTGTGCCTTTATTGTTGAAGTACATTACTAGCATCTAAATCATTTCTATGCCTAGTCTGTAATTGTAGTCAGTGAGTATTTTCTGGGACCACTAAGAGGTTAAAAGACTTACCCAGAATGAATCAACCAGAATTTATCTGATGAGGGACTCAGATCTTCTGAGGCTATGTCACTCTGTATCTTAGAAAGTTAATCATTTAAAATGTTCTTTTGTACTAATGCTTTCCATTTAAAACTTTTTTTTTAAATTAGATTTGATTTTTGGGCTGAAAATTCAGTGGCATGTCCCTTTTTGACCAGGACACTGATAAGCCCCATGAATTTAAATTTATGGATTCCCTTGTTACTGATATGCCACCTGGCTCCTTTGAATTATTGCAGTCACCAAATGAATTTTATAGTCCATTGGGGGCTGTCCATGCTTGTTAAGGTGATATTTCTATCGCTGGCGTAGCATGGAATCTCATCTCCTTCCTGCTGATCATTTTCCCCAATCAGCTGACTCTTATTTTCTTCTTGAAAGAGCCTCTAAACTATATGGCTTGTATTTCTTATCAGCCCAGCCAAAATATGGCATTTGAATGAAAATGTCTACAAATGGAGGTTATCCTTCTGGGGATTATGTGCATTGTAGATTACACTTCTCTAAAGATCCAATAAACCCCATGGGATCCTATGGTGTATGAAGTGCATTTTTCTCAAACTACTCTCCTTTTGATCTTGTAGACCACACCACCTGAGTGAGCTTGAGATTTTCCTTTCACTTCCCTTGATTTTAATGGCATTTTCAAGAAAACTCAACTTGCTTTTTCTGTTCCTTTGTTGACTAGCCTAACATAAAAGTCTACCAGTTGCATATGTGTGTCAGGGGTCAGGGAGGGAAGCAATTCTTAAAAACTCTGATCCATTATTCTTTAAGAGTCTTTGGATAATCTGCCATCAGAACACATAACAAAACTTAAAATGTTTCCTATCTTACATTCATTTCGCTTTAGCTCACCCTCCCCACTTTTTCCCCGAGCAAAAAAATGTTGTTCTTTTCTCTCCTTCAAATTGGGCAAATTTTGTGTCTTCTCAGCAACATCCTTATTATCTTCCATGTAGGCAGAGAATTGGAATGGGGTTATTTAAAGGGCAGTCATCAAAGGGGATAAAGAAAAAAAAAGACTGAATTTACTGTCCTCTTCCCAATTTTAAATTCTTGCCTGTCACTTTCTTCAAACCCACTGCTTCTTGTGCTATTTGATCTTCATTTCTGGGACTGAAGCATTTCTGTTTTGCTCTTGCAAGGAGGAAAGACCTATGCTAATTAGCTATTATCTCACTACTATTAGCACAGATAATCATAAGTTGAATATAGCAAAAAAAAAGGTATTTATACATTCAGATCAAGCAAAATATGAGGACTTGTAGTGAAATGCCTTCTGTTTATATGCCATAAACCTAAATGATTCACAATCTTGATTTTTCTAGATTTTTAGCATGAATCAAGGAATGATGCATTATAAACTTAAAGGGACCTTCAAGGTTCTTCAGGATAGAAGTATCCAACAAACTTCCAATGGACCACATGTAGGCCACAATACTCTGTAATATAGTCTGAACTATATTAAACTATAATTGGGAAATATTTAATAAAATTTTTAATTTATTTATTTAATTTAATATTATAATCTTGCTTTGTGGGTCAATTTGTGACCAACAGGGAATAACAGTTTATTAACTCCTGGTTCTGAGTTTAACACCACTGATCCAATACCATCTTCTTTTGAATATGAAGGAAATGGGGGAGGGGTGTAGAGCTATTAAGTCTAAACAGAGATTTGAACCCAGGACCTCTGATCCTGAATAAAACATTTTCCACTATAAAAGTATCTATATTTTTCTTACTTGTAGAATGCCCATTGATTTTTTCCATGTAGGATAAAATGCATAAAATGGAGCTAGATCTATGCCAAGAAAATCATACTACTATGTTTACTTTCATTAGGAGAAACTGAGACTCTCTAATCTTATTGAAATTACTAAAATAATACTCTAGTTGTCCTACTCTGTATAACTTGGACCATATCCTAATTACCACTCTTGGATAGTAGCAATCCTTTAAAATTAGGAAATGGTTCTGGATATACATAGAAGATGTGATAGGAACTGAGGTCATACGTTTGGCAATAGGAAGAATCAGATGGCCTGAGTCTATATCCTGTCTCAGATAATTACTAGCTGTATGAACATCTGTAAAATAAGAGGGTTGGTCTTGATGGTCTCAAGGGTCCCTTAATCTTTGTTCCTATTATCATATATGACTTTCCTTTTCTCCTTTGTTGAGTTCAACCAGGAACAATTGGAAGTTTGCCTATTAAAGAAGTCAGAGAGTTCAGAGAGGTCCAAAAAGTTCCATTTTGCTTTAATATTCACTCTATTTTATCATTCTTAATCTACCTCTTGGCTCTTCTCATATGATCACCGTTCCTTGGGTCTCTTCTTCCTGATACCTTAAATCTGTTAGTAGTACTGACTGGCATGTAGGTTCTTTTCTCTTCCAGTACCTAATATGTTGTTACGTTTCCCATAAGACACTAGATGTCAAGTGGAAGTCTCCCTTATCATTTTCCCAATGGCCATTAATATAACACAGTTATATTAATGAAATTAATAGTTATATTTATATAATTACATATAATTAACAGTCATATGAGTAAAATTATTTTATTTATATATGTTTCTATAATTATATATCATATGAATGTGATTTTATGTAATATATAAAATAAATATATTATATAATATAATTAGAAATTAATGAATAAATAATCTATTAGGGACTTGGAGTCCTTCAATATCTCCTAAGAAAGTAAATCTATGTGCCACCACTTAGTGTCACAGTGTCTAGGTATTCCACTGAGGAAGAACCCAAGTTCCCTGATGTTACTTTGGTTCAGGGGAAGTTCTTATAATGCCAAAGGGTACCTACACTCCTATGACTTACAGTAGATCATGTTCTAAATTCATATAAGAAATACTATATTGTCATGATGGTTGGAGCACTGGAATCAGCATGAGGAAGACCTGGGTTAGAATATTGCTTTAGAGACTCGGTAATAGTGTGACCTCAGGTCACTGCTTACCTTCTCTGAACATCAGTTTCTTAAACTATAAAATGGAGAAAATAATATTAACCATTCTCAAAGGTCAAGTGAAATATTGTAAACAAAGTGGTTTGCAAATCTTAAAGTATTGTATAAATTCAAGAGAACAGTTATATTCATATTTCTATAATCCTCTAAAAGGCACTAAAGCATCTGAGTACAGGGGGTGGCTAGGTGGTACAGTGGATAGAGCACCAGCACTGGAATCAGGAGTACCTGAGTTCAAATCAGGTCTCAGACACTTAATAATAATTACCCAGCTGTGTGGCCTTGGGGAAGCCACTTAACCCTTGCCTTGCAAAAACCTAAAAAAAAATCTGAGTACTAGAGAGAACCCTGAAACAGCCTAGACAATCCCAGAAACAACCCTGAGTAAATTGTATTCAAACATAAATCTATAGTTTATCAAATCAGATCAATAAACATTTATTAAATTCTAACTATAATCCAGTCACTGTCCTAAGTGCTAGAGATACAAAAAGAAGCCAAAGATAGTCTCTGCTTTCAAGAATCTTACATTCTAATGGAGGGACAATATGCAAATAAATAACCACAAAGCAAACTATAGATAGGATAGTTCAAACTTTGATAGCTTAAAGCTGCATGGAGTCTTTGGAAAATCCCTGCATGTAAACTTTTTTTGTGTTTCTTAAAAAAAAACCTGCTCTGACATATGTATAGATACATACATATGTATGTATATATATGTATATAATATATATGGAAAAAATTGTAAATTCTTTGTAAATTGTAAATCTTCCATCATTCTTAGACAATAATAATGAAGATAATTGCTGTTTCTTAGAAATTACAAAGTACTTTGTATTCATAACTTATTTGCTTTTTAATAGTCTTCTGTGGCAGATGCTGTTGTCTTCATTTTACAAATGAGAAAACTGAAGCTGGAAGAGATTAAGTGACTTGTGCAGGAGCACACAATTAGTAAATTCTTGAGGCAGAACTTGTGATATTATTCAAAGGTTTTTAGAGGGGCTTGGGGTAGAGCTCAGACCAATCCTGACTCCTGGGATCAAAATTTGAAACTAAGTCTCTCTTGAATCCAAATCTAAAATTAACTTCATTCTGTAGATAGAAGGTAGAATGGATAGAGTGACAGCCTCCATGATGCCACAACATAAAACTGACCCCTACCTTCCTCTCCTGATCTACGACTAGAACTTCATGGCATAGGTGAGTGTAGACAACATTCCATGACTTCATCAAGGTGCTACATCAAGGCAAGGTTAGGAAAGGTACAGTCTTCAAAAGAGAGGAAAGTCCTGGGGAGTCACTCCTGGATCCCCCTGCAGAAAGCTAATGCATATTGATGATGAGGAACAATAGTGATGAAGTCAACACCAGATGCTAAAGGAGAGGATAACCCAGAAGTCAGATTATGTCAGGAATCATTGTTTCTCCAAATATAAAGTACAAAGGGCAATGATGATGATGTTGATGATGTTTGTCCTTTGTTCTTTTTTATCATTTTATATACATATTTGTTAAACATATTTACAAATTAGCAATTTTTGTCATGAGGAATTATGATGAAGGGAAAGATACATAAGAGATAATTTTTGTAGTGCTCATCAGATTTGGAAGGGTGTCCTTTGTTCTTGAAGAAGACCATGACATCAGAGAAGTGATGCCAAGACAAGTCTGTGAATTGGAATTGGGGGGGGGGGCACTGTTACCAGACACACTTTCTCCTCCAAAGTCATCTAGATCCAGTGGAAAGATATGAAATCAGGATGACTTGAGATGGCCTTGGATGAGAGGCAATCAGGGATTAGTGACTTATCCAAGGTCATGCAACAAGTATCTGAGGTCAGATTCGAACTATAGTCCTCCTGACTCCAAGGTCAGTGTGCTATCCACTCTGCCACCTAACTGCCTCAACAAAGAGGGGTGCAATAGAAAGTAGATAGTCAGTGGTGCCTCCAAATCAGAAAAGTGAGCACAAGAATCAAGCTGGATTCTTGTCCATGATACCCATGTCCATGCTTGTCCGATAGAACTTTCCTCTTGGAAGCTTCTCCAACCTATGGGAACAGGAAGGATGCAGACCTCTTGAGAGCCTGGCTTCTACTGATACAATCACTTTATGTCCTCTTCTTACTCATCTTGACTAATGTTATAGAATTTATTTCACAGCAGCCTCTGGGCAATAGGTTTCTCAAATTCCAGTTCTTCTATGATCAAGAGAACACGACGAGGGGGGACAAAAGAAATATAGGAAGGAAAGAAATATTGAAGTCACAGACCATCTGTCACTAGTAATGCAATTTATAGGCAATGAGAAATCAGGAAATTTTTCTCAACTTCCTTTTCAGAGCACTGAGGGCCTTGGAAGTAGGTATTTAGTCTCTGAGTACAGCCGAAGGTACTTCACTTGGTTTAAGAAAATTGCCCCAGAGAGAATTTCCAGTAACTTCAGAGGCTACATAAATACTTGGGAATATTCAAAGGAGATTCAACCATAAGGCAAGAGGTTACATTTGACACTGTGGAAAAATTTCTAACTCATAGGATTTTATGATAGCTAACAATTATAAAGCCATTTAAGATTTACAATTTACTTGACATACATTGTCTCATTTAAACATCACAAAGAATCTGGGAATATGCTGCTATTATTACACCATTTTACAGATGAGGAAACTGAGAAAAGCTAATAGAAATAAAAGGGAAATGTTTACGTTTGGGAGCCAGGATTTGAATTTGACTCTGTATGACTCCTAGCTCAGCACTGTATTTTCACCATGTTCTTTGTCTACCATGATCCAATTCTAAATAATTAGGGGTGGTAGAGATCATTTGGTTCAACCTAACCATTTTATAGATGAGGAAAGTGATTAACTTAATCATAGTTACACATATCTTCTGACTGCAAATACACTGTTCTTGTCACATGTCTTAAACATCTTTTTTTCCTCCCTGCTTGATAAATATTTTAAGGGTAAAATTTTTAAAATGAATCTTTTCTTTATGGAAAGACATTGGTCCCAGTTCTTCGACTTTATATCACTTAACCCTGATTGTTGGAGACTAACGAAATGCACAGGGAGTAGCTAGATGGCACAGAGAATAGAGTAGTGGGTCTGAAGTCAGGAAGACCTTAGTTCAAATGTGGCCTCAGTTACTGACTACTATCTGACCCAGGGTCCCTTAACCCTGTTTGTCTCAGTTTTATCCTCTTTAAAAATGAACTAGAGGAGGAAATGGAGAAGCATTCCAGAGTCTATGCCAAGAAAACTGCAAAGGGATCACAAAGATTTGGGTGTCATTGAAAAATGCCTGAACAATGATAACAACTAGTTGTTTGAGAGATGAGTCTGCAGAAAATAGCAAGTTATATTCATAGCTCAGAATTGTTATAGAATTGCTTTCCCTAGTAAAGCCATGTTATTATTCAGGGCATATTAGCATCTTACTTGGTACTATACTTAATGAAAATAAATACATTCATATGCTTGCTGAGAAGGCTTACAGTTTAAAAAGAAGACCTACTATACTGAGATTATGGTTTGGGAAGATTCATGAAACCCAGGTCCAGAGCAGCTTGTCACATTAAAGATCAATCATAAACTGGATTTTCTAGAGTTTTAGTATTTGGCCCTCTGGTCAGTTCAAATGTAAGCAATTACAGTCTACTTGACAGAATTCCCCCTACTGCTTGATTTGAATATAGTTTTCTTCTCTAATCCCAGAAGCAGGTAGAGTTAAACATCTGCTATAGTTTACCTAAGTGTGGGAGTGTGTTGGGTTGGAGTGGTGGTGCTGGTGAACTGATCTCCCGCCAGACTCCACTTAACTTCATCAGAGCTTTCCATGTGCAATGTAAGTAATTAATGCTTGAAAAGGGACTATGAGGTACGTGTCTAAAAGTCAAGAGAGAAATACACAATTCTGATATTTTATTCCTCTGAATTATTTAGCTTTGCCATAGAGCAATTCAGAGAGGATTCCACCTTAGACCACTGGATAAAATCATTGTCTTGACTGAAAAAAAATACAAGGATTTCAATATCATATTCAATATTGACTTTCCCTTTTCTGTGGCAGCCAGGTGACTCAGTTGAAAGAACGCCTAGACCCTATACCAAAACAGATCAAAATGGGTACAGGATTTAGACATAAAGGGAGATGCCATAGACACAATTATAATAATTATAATGATATTTGTCCTTCATTTGCAAAGAAGACCACAACATCAGGGAGGTGATGCCATGGTATGTATGTGAATTGGTTTTAAGTAAGGGGTGGCTGTGCTAAGTTACCAGCTTCACTTTCTCCTTCAGAGCCATTTGGGTCCAGTGGGCAGACATAAATCAGAAAACTGGAGATGGTCCTGGATACAAGGCATTCATATTTAAGTGACTTGTCCAAGGTCATGCCGCTAGTAAGTGGCAAGTGTCTGAGGTTGAATTTGAACTCAGATCCTCCTAACTCCAAGGTCAGTACTCTGAGCAAATCAAGGAATACTCTCTCTATTGTATCTATGAAAAGTGGAGAAATTTATGAACAAACAAGAAATAGAGTACATTATAAATTGCCAAATGTATGATTTTGATTATATTAAATTAAAAAGGTTTTGCATTAATAAAACCAATGCTGCCAAGAATAGGAGGAAAACAGAAATAATTTTCACAGATGGCAGTTCTGATAAAGGTCTCATTTCTAAAATATAAAGAAAATTAAATCAAGTCATTCCCCAATTGATAAATGTCAAAGGATATGAACAAATAGTTTTCAAATGAAGAAATTAAAGCTGGATATAATCACATGAAAAAATGCTCCAAATAATTATTGATTAGATAAGTGCAAATTAAAGCAACTTTGATGTATCACCTCACACTTATGAGACTGGGTAAGTTGACAAAAATGGAAAACAATGAATGTTAGAGAGGTTGTGGGAGGATTGGAACATTAAAGTATTGTTAGTGGCATTGTGAACTGATCCAACCATTCTGGAGAGCAATATGGAATTATGCCAAAGAGCAATAAAACTGATCATAACCTTTGATCCAGAAACACCAATACCAGACCTATATCCAGAAGAAATAATAAAAATGGGGAAAGTCCCATATGTTCCAAAATATTCATAGCAGTTCTTTTTTGAAATGGCAAAGAATTAGAAATTAGGGGGATGCACAATATTTGGGGAAGGTTTGAACATTATGGTATATGGATGTTATAGAATACTATTGTTCTATAAAAAAAACATGAATGGTTGGACTCTAGAGAAGTATGGAATGACTCATAGGATCTGATGCTGAGTGAAGGGAGCAGAACCAAAAAAACACTGAACATATTGACAATAACATTGTGGGTTGATCAGCTTTGTTGGATTCAGCTCCTCTCAGCAGTTCAGAGAGCCAGGACAACCATGGGAGATCTGTTATGGATAATGCTATCCACATCCAGAGGAAGGAAAACAAAACAAAACCAAAAAACCCTACAGAATTTGAATGCATACTGGCATTCATTTTTTTTAAAAAATTTCTCTTATTTTTTCCTTATGATTTTTTTTCTTTTCCTTTAGTTGTAATTCCTCATACAGAAAATGACTAGCATTTATATGTTATTAAAACACAAATGTTTATTTATAATGTTCACCAGGGCTATTCTCTGCTAAGGGTTGGGGAGTGGTAAGGGAGTGTGGAAGGAAATTATGTAACTTATAAATATGCATATGTATTTGGATGAATATTGAAAAACCTTTCATGACATGTAATTGGAAAAATAAAATAAAATATCAATTGGGGAAAAAAGGTATAGGAAATTTGAATTTAAAAATCAGAAAAAGAAAGAACACTTGGCCTGAAGCCAAGATGATTCTTCCTGAGTTCAAATCTAACCTCAGATATTTACTAGCTATATGACCCTGGACGAGTCACTTAGCTTTGTTTGCCTCAGGTTTCTGTAAAATGATCTGTAGAAGGAAATGACAAGAAAACCTCAAATGGGGTCATGAAGAGTGAAACATGATTGAAAATGTCTGAACAACCTGAGATTATCTTTCTGATATAACTGTTAATAGTATGGAAGGTGATGCTGAGATTTTCCCAGCTTATGAAACACCTGTTTTGTCAGGATTGACCAAGATAAGAAAACTTTGAATATGTGTAGAGAAGGACTTTATACTTCTTGTCTAAACAACAACTTATCAAGTTAGAGATGATCATGATTAAAAGGGTGAACAATAGGAGATGACTTTTCTTTTGGTTTTTCAGTTATTCCTGGAGATCATAAACTAAAGTGTGACAATTTAGGAATTGTTTTAGGAAAGAAGCCACATTTGATGAAATCACGAGCCCTTGAAATATTAAAGTTAGAGACAAATGGGAGTCAGAAAATTCAGCTTAATTAACTTTTTTTCCAAAAATAACATACCTTGTAATCACTCTGGGTTTCCCTTCCTCCATCGCATCCATCCATTCTTTCTCATTTTTTTTTATCCTCAGTTCTTGCTACATGTCTATCTTATTACTTCACCTCATTTGCTTAAAAGCTATAATATTTTTCAGTTTTCTTCAATCTTGTCACATCAGTTTATTCCTTTACTTTTTAAAGTTGACTAAGAATTATTTACAAATTTAAAAAATCTATCAATCAGTTTGTAAAAATCAATATCCAAAAGAATTTGACAGAAGAGCCTAAGAACTGGCTGAGGATTTGAGAGAAAACAAATCCAAGGACATTTTTTCCAAGTTCAGCAAGTCAGGACACAGTCAACGGATGATCATTATCATTACTACCAGTAATACCACAATGATCATGAATGATCATTTCTTGCTATAAGGACACTATCTGAACATTAATTATATAAAATTTGGCCTGCTAGTAAAATTTTGCCTCAGTCACAAAAAGGTAGATCATTATATATATATATATATATATATATATATATATATATACATATTATGATTTCGTGTGATCTCTAAGGAGTCTTGCAGCTGTTAAATTATTATTTGGGGTTGCATGACTGACAGGACTTTAGGAATTTCTATGGACTAAATATCCAAAATTGAAATTTTTATAAAAGTTTCTTAAGTTTATAAAAAGAGATTGGGTCCTAAGACCTACGAATTGCCATTGTAGAGGAGTACTAGAGCCAGTTGGTATCATGAACTGATTGTCAATTTTTTATTATTATGAATATTATTTCATTATTGTAAAATAATGTTCATAATTATGAATATTTAAAACTTGAAAATCAAGAGATGTTGCAAATCAGAACTTGGTTTATTGTTTTGTTGATTGTCTAGAAACAAGAAGTGGTGGAGAAAATGTTAATACAGAATAAGTGTTTGTCATGCATTTGTTCAGTATTTTGTGCCTTTTAGGCACTGTACTAAGCACTGGGGATATGGGAGAAAAAAAGCAAAAATGTCACTTTCTGTAAAGTCTATATTTGAACAGAAGAGACACTAAGTACAAACTTAGGTATATATAATAGATATAGAGCAAAAGGAAATTAACCTTAAAAAGGAAGTCCTTGACAGCTAGTGAGATAGGAAAAAAATTGAATAGAATCTTGGAGGGAGTTGGAGATCAGAAGCATGGAGGAAGGTCAGCACAAAAGCACAGAGACAGTAGATGGAGCATCATGTGTAAATTATATCAAAAAGACCAATATAGATTTCCCCTAGAAGCATAAGTTCTCATTCTAATCCATGACAGTTTAATTTTCTAATCAGCACAAAATTAACAAGGCATGAGGTATAGAGCAAAATTAATAAACACAACAAAAAGTACTAAAAGCACTATGTGATCACATTGACCAGAGCATCTTATTAATCAGTTTTTGTGTATGACAGGCTTCTTTGGAAGTCTGGTGAAGACTAAGTATCTCTTCTAATAATATTTTAAAAGCAATATATAAAGAATGATGGAAGAAATCAATTATATTGAAATAAATATTTATTTTTTCACCCTTCAAATATTTTTGAATACTTAGAAGTCCATGGACCCCAGGTTAAAAATTCCTTCAATATACAGTCAAGAAAATGTTTCCTTTTCTTGGGCACTGCTTCTTCTCAAGCACATAAATATTTAAATATGCAGAATCAACTATTGGATGAATCTCACCTTTCACTATCCCCTTCTTTTCTTCCTTCCATCCTTCCATCCATCCTTCCTTTCTCTCTCTCTCTCTCTCTCTCTCTCTCTCTCTCTCTCTCTCTCTCTCTTCCTTCCTTCCTTCCTTTTCCCATCCTTCCTTCAAGAGAAAAAATAAGAAACTCTTAGAATTTCTTGGAATATATATCCAGCCCTACTTTTCTTAGGAAGTTGCTACATCAAGACACCTATGACTATGCCTCTCTCTCCCATTGCCAGCATGTTCTAAATAGGTAGAGAATTCTTCCCCTCCTCCATACTTGCATAATTCACAGGACTTAGTAAGAGGAGAGGTTAAGTTCTCTTGAATATGGCATTTACTGCTCATTGTTTCTAGACCCTCTTCTATCTGAAGTTCCCTGCCATAGAGATCTCCCTCCTCCTTTCAGTGTTCTATCACTCTTCCAGTTACACAATTTGTCATTTTCCCTTTCCACATGTCATACTGTCCATTGTCATTTGCTCCTGTCTAAGGTTGAATGCTCCATCACTTTGTTGAACTGCCACTATCATTACTCTTTAATTATTAAAGGGTTGTATTCTTTTGGGAGATGCTTCAGATGTAGTCGCCACATTTCTAGGTCTTTTGTTAGTCAGAATCATGACTACACCTGTACTGCATCCAAAGGGCTTCAGCTAGGTAAAGATCTTGCTAAAGACCAGTGACATTGAATCCTCAATGAGCTCCAGCCTTCACTCCTAGAGCAATTAGAGTTATATAAGCTCATTTATCTCTTTGACTCTGGATGTAGATAGGGTAAGCCTCAAATGGTCAGAATCTCTTTCTAAATCCTTTGGACTTCAGAAAAAAGTCTCACCCTTTTCATTCACTTATTCAACCCTTGTCATCCATCTTTCTCTTCCTCCGTGAATTATAACCAAGTCAGGAAAATTTAATAATGAATCTAAAATATCTCTCAATTATACACTAAAAATACCAAAAGGAAAAAGCAAAGCTGATGGAATATTGCAAAATATTATATCTCATTCCATATCCTTGTTATATTTGAGTTCATTAATTTACCCAGGAATAATCAGAACCCCAGGAAAAGGTAGATTTAGTCATACTAACCAAATCAATGAATCAGCTAATGCTTTCTTCAGCTCTTGCTACTAATTTATTTCTTCTTAAACATTAAAACATTTAACATCAGTACAAGATAATTTAACACTTAACAGTTGACTATTAGGAAAAAATATATATATAGTAGCTATGTCTATGTATGTGTGTACATATATGTTCATATGTGTATAAGTATATTTTACAAATGACCTAGAATGACGTCAAGGTGTGTGTGCATTATCCTCCTTGTTTTCTACATAAGAAAATTCAAATTGAAAATATTTGTCCAGATCTTCTTAAGTTTTAGAGTATAGAATACGATGTTGGTTTATGAGAGGCAACACTGTAGCATGCTTAATGTATAAATCTTGATACAAAGGAGATCTGTAATCAAAACCCTCTTAAGTTATCCACTAAATTCGCAAGTTGCTTATCTTCTCTGAGGTTTAGTTTCATCATCTTTCTGATGAGAAAGTTGGGCTTTCTATTCTCTAAGATCTTTCCAGCTCTTTATCTATGATTTTTGTTCAATATTTTAATCAACTAAATTATAGTCTTCCTCATTAAATGAAAATCCAAAAATTTTTGTTGTTCATTTCTTCATAACCCCCATCGAACCATATCAGACTAATACAGTGTGTGGGGTTTTCTTGGCAGAGGTGGCATTTCCTTCTCCAGTGGATTAAGGCAGGCAAAGGTTAAGTGACTTGCCTAGGTCACATAACTGTTTATTATCTGAGGCAGGATTTCAACTCAGATCTTCCTGACTCCATGCCCAATCATTTATCTGCCTATATGAAGCCAGTATAATTTCGAATTCTAGTAATCTCTGACCTAAGGGGAAAAAAGGCTACCATTTCAGTACATTAAGCCTCTCCTCAGTTGTCCTCATGCCACACCACATGGCATAGAAATGACTCTAGTTCTCAAATATTCCAAGTTGAAATTTAGTCTCTGGTAGATCCCACCAAGTTAGAAGAGTATCTAAAATGGCCAAAATATGTTGAAACCTTGGGAAATTTTTCATTTATGATAAATTTTGTGAAGAAGAAATATTCAGTTTGTGGATGTTAAATTCATGAAAATCTGTAACTCAAACCATATTTTTGATTTGATATGTATATATATATGATATAGATAATATATACACATACTATATTATATATAATATTTGTATATAAATATAATGTATTTAAGATTCTTTCTAACAGTAAAAAGATGGCTCCAAGCCATAATAAAATCATTTTGAAGAATGCAGCAAGACTGTTTAAATCACATGTTTAAAGGAAAAATGATTTTTTCTGATAGAAGAATAATAGCAATCTAAATAACTTCCAAAAATAACAAACTAGTTATACAAGGTTAGGATAATAATCTTGAACACATAATAGAATATACTGAAGAAAAAGAAATGGATAGATTTTGGAAGACTCCACAAGCCCAGAAAAATATCCTTTCATGTGGTGTACCAGGGGTTCATTATTGACCACAAGAAAATGTGACCAGTTGATAGCAAGCTGTGGATCTCATTCTTGACCTTTCATTGGATTAGGTGTCCTCTTAGGTCCCTTCCAATTTTGAGATTCTAAGATTTTGCATCCACATTTATTCCTTTTTTATTTTGAAGGATTTTTCTTCTTTTTCTTTTAATTTTTAAACGTTTTTGTTTCTTTCTTCAAGATGAATTTACTTTAATATTTTATTAAGTTCATCTTTTTTCCTCCTATCTCTTTCCCCTCCTCATGGGTACTGCTCTTCCTTTGTTGCATTTTGTTTTTATAAAATCAGACTTTATTCAATTCAATACAGCAAGAATTTATTAGTTTGAAGGATTCACTGAATGGTGAAGAAAGGAAGAGAGGGAGACATTCAGAGGTAGATAGAAAGAGACAGAAACTCAGAGGCACACAAAGAGACAGAGATATAGAAAAGAGGGAGAGGGAGAGAGATATACAGAGAAAGAGATAGAGATTGAGTTGAAGGGAGAGAGAGGAACAAATAGAAACAGGAGAGAGAGAGAGAGAGAGAGAGAGAGAGAGAGAGAGAGAGAGAGAGAGAGAGAGAGAGAGAGAGAGAAGATTTTTAACAATACTATATTACAGTAAAATCAAATATAAGTTGAGGTATTAAATATTAGGTATAAATTAAATATACTGAATAATGTATTAATTCCTTTTGGTTACCATTGCATCAAATCAAAATAATAACTTCAATACACCTAGAATCTGTGATTTTACCATTGTGACTACCCTTCCTATCAATTCAGATTACAACCTGATTTATGACTTATTATAAGGATTGTGCCATATATTATGTTGCCATGGGCAAATGAAAAAGTGTGACCTTCTATTGGAATTTGGCTATAACATCTTTACAATCTTCTACTACTTTAGTTAGGCTCATTTTATGCTGATTATGCTCTACATAATTTATGTTTTACTCTGAAATCATACATATACAGGAACCCCAGAATTCTTAGTATGGTTTAAAACTGTAATAGCTTAAAATCTCAGGATCTCATTTATTACCTCACTTCAGCATATCATAGTAGTACAGCTCTATAAGAAAGATTATGAATCATCTGTCCAAATTCTTCATTTTAATCTTCCCAGCAGAAGTATTATTGAGTTTTATAGATGAGGAAACTGAGACTCAAGAAAGTGAGGTGATTGACTGAGGCTCCTATGGTTATTAATAAATGGCAGATTTTGACTTTCTAACTTAAGCTATATTAGATATTCTGATGGCATCATAAAGTTAACTTATTTTAGGATTGGCAAAACTGGAAGCAGATTCTGGACCATGAGGATAGGAAATGTTTTTGTTGTTGCTGTTGCTTGTTTATTTGTTTGTTTGCTTTTAAAATGATTATTCTGCAGAAAAAGACTAACCCTTTGAACTCATGAGACCTGATTTATATAGTCTATCATAAGCACTTAAAGAAAATGGCACAACTTTAATATAAAAGCTGAATTCAATTTAAATATTTATTCTCATTGAACTTGATTGCAGATAATAACCTGTCATAGGGGATAGAAAATTGAACTTTTCTAGCTGTCCTGGATTCAAATCTTGCTTCTGATATCACATATAAGGTCATAGATCAATTGACCTTTCTGAACTTTAATCTCCACATATTGCATAATGAGATTGTAATATCTCTACTTGTCATGAGGGTCAAATTATATCCTGTATGTGAATTACTTGGAAAATTTTAAAACATAATATCAAAGTCTGCTATTATTTTTATTCTATTTCTGAAAAAAATGCGTATATTTTTAATTTTCATTATTAGAAGATTAATGTTATTTGATTTTAGGCACTTTCTCCTTTTAACTTTCTTGGCTTCAATTTCCTCATCTGTAAAATGAAGTCATCTATGAGATCCTTTGCAATTTTTGACATTCCATGGTGTTAGGCCCAAGTCCCTCTTATTCATTTAGTAGCATACCTGGCAGAAATCCACAGGTAATTGTTGCCCTCAAAGAAATGCTTTTTGGATGATGATGGTGCTTAGGGATGATTTTCATTTTACTTTAAGTGAAGAAACAGTTGCTCTATTTCTATTTATTATATTATGATATCCTATTCTACATTTCTAGATTGCTACTTCTATCTCTATGTTCCTTAATTATTCTGGAAGATTGGGAGGGGTGGGTAGCATGTTTTGGCTTCTCTCTCTCTGCAGTTCTCATTAAGTCTTCCTTTTTTTTTTTATCTCTGTGACTTCCCTCCTACTCTGTCACCAAAAAAAAAAATCCTTTTAATATGTTAAAAAAAATCTTTGAAAATGATACCGTCTCTGTCACTTCTCTCTCTCCCTCTCTCTTTAAATTATAAACTAAAATAAAAATTGGCGTATTGATAAAAGCCTCTGAGGCTGCTGCCTGCTGCTGCCTGGTGATTAGGTGTGAGAAGGTGGCCTTTCTCAGTTCCGATAGAAAATATGCAAATGATGATATTTAAACCAAAATGACAGCCTTGTAAAGGAGGAGCAGGAGGTGCATTTGTTTTCTCCCTTCCTCATTGACTCTCTTTTGTATGACTGTCCAGGGAACAGCAAAGACCTCCTTGGACAAAGAATTGAAGATTACAGAGAGGTTCATGCACAACCACACACTAATATTCCTAGTTGGGAAGAAAATATGTTGGCCTCAGTTCAAAAATTAAAAATTTTTCTATTCTTGCATCAAATGCCAGTATTTTGTTTTCAGACTAATTTTACTTGGTCCAGTGTTCTCAGATCCCTACAGACTTCTTGAATGGAAAAAAATATGCAATTTATAAGAGATAGGTCCATATCTGATATTCCTAAGTGGAAATAGGAGTAGATTTCTGAATATTGAAGTTCTATGATCTTTCCTAAGCACTTAAGTGGCCACTTTGCACTTTAATCTATTTATCTCAATAATAGATACAATATACTTTGATTGGGCTATGTGGAATTGGGGATTTGATATGCAAATGAGCTCTGTAAAATTTAATGAAGAAATGGAGTTAAAGATGAACAGGATGTTTATAAGCTTTGGAGCCCACATATCAATGATCTGAGATTCAATTGATGTGGGATCTCTATCAATGTAAATCTATGTTTTTGTTAGTATAAGAATGCTACCAAAGAAGATCCCAGCCCATCTATAAATAAGTTTCTTTAAATTATAGACGGCTTTGTTCTTTGACATATATCCATAGCACCCAGTACATGATAGATATCTAATAAGAGATTATTGATTAATTAATTAATGAAAAGTCTTATAGAATTTCCTGAGATTCAGAGAGCTTAAAATGGTTTGCTTATCACATAACTATGTTTGAATTTTAATCCAGATCTTTCTGATTCTGAGTCCTCTATCTACTATATTATACTGTTGGGGGGGTAATTGTGTTAACAATGGTTGATATTTATATAACATTTTAACATTTACAAAGCATCCTTTTTATGCCAATGCTGTGAAAAGCAGTATTATTGCTCTTACTTTATAGATGGAAAAAGTCAGAATGGATTCACAACTGTTAAGTATCAGACCTGAGGTGAAAGCCTGGAGCTTCTGACTTTCAGGCCAGTGAGGACTCTTTACTATAACTTTCTACTAATGAAAAATGGTATTGAGATGATGAGGAGGAGGAGGAGGAGGAAGATGAGGAGGAGGAAGATGATGATAACTGACTCAAGTCACATAGGTAGTACACAGCCAAGCTGAGATTCAAGCTTAGGTTTTCTGACATAAAACCCAATGCTCTTTCTGCTTTATTTTATCCATATGTGTATTGGGGTATACTAGAAAGAATTTTCATATATATGTATTCAGGCTGAAACTAGAATTAAAAATAATAATGGGATTAGTATTTCTCAAATGATAACAGTAAACATTAGCTGAATTAATAGGATTATTCTCTCTCACAACATCTTTCAGAAGATACCTAGAATATTTGATCACTCTATTTAAAAGGTTGGAATTATGATTCCATTGGTGTAAGGAACAGTTCTAAGGAAATGTCTATTAAGGATGCCATCAACACATGCCATGAGAGTTACACTCTTGTATAAGTTTTCTTGGGCACTAACAGGTTGAGTTACTTGTCCAGAGACACATAGACACATAGTATTTGTCAGAATTGTCTTGAACCTTTATCCTAATGCCACTCATACATCATCATCTCCAAAATTTTGCTCCTTATTCTGAACTAAATAAAGCTTTAAGGAATTTTTTAGCCTTCAGTATACAAGTATTATAAGTGAATGACTGAGGAAACTGAGCAGTCATTCATATGTACTGCAAAGAAGAATGAACCCCAGCAGGAAACCTCTGAAAATGTGATCTGAAAGCTCCTGGAAGATCAATTAAACATTAAAGTATTTTATTAAAACATAACAAAAGAAAGAGAAAGTCATGTGTTTTAAAGTCAAAGGATTTACTGTGTGTTCCACTTTAACATATGGCATGCCAGTCATTGTCCTCTCTGTACCAGTGCAAGATTGTGACGTCTGAGAAAGTGGAAGGGCCACATGTACTTTTCATTTCTTGCGGTATTATTTTTAAACAATGTCTGTTGAAGGAGGCTTTGGGGATCTTCTCAAAAAAAAGGTTAGCAACTCAAAATTGGCATGGGGGGTGGCACTTAGTGTTCTGACAGTACCTTTTGAAATCTTTTGGGGCTGTTTTGATGATATGTACATGAAGGAAGGTTCCCTCCTAATATCTTGTTTTTATCCACATGGACTTGTAATACCTGAAAAAGAGATGGTATGGACAGTTCACTGTTTAGGAACTCTCTTGTTCTCCCCCTACATAGTCCTTTCTATCTTCCCATCAAAGAGAATTTATCATCTTGGAAATCTAAATTCCTTAAATGAGAGAGAGGAGAGAGGAAGAAATTTAACACATTTCTGTCTCTCTGTCCTCATTTTTATTTAAATATCACCCTTTTGAGATCTGGGTAACATAAGTCAAAAATATTGCTATATCATGATTATATGACTCCTCTCCCACATTGAGTTGGGAAGAGGGAGAGGATTTGTGAACTTGGCATGTAATGGATATACTGAGGCAGTTGAAATTGGAAGAAACCTTAGTGTTACATAACAATAACAATTTGTCAAATAGTATGATAAGATGACTTTGGATAGAGTTCATCACAAAAACTATTAGATCCATTTCTGTGTCACATACTGAGAGAGAAGTATTTATCATCCAAGGGACAAATGGAGCTCAAGTAAGATGTCAAAATAGAAGTCAATAAAGGAATACAATGACTCAAATGCACCACCCCAAAACCCATCACTTAATCTCTATTGAAAAAATCATTAATATTTAAATTTTATATTACTTAAATTTCCCTCATTTCATTAAATTGCCCTCCATTTCCAGAAAGCCATCTTATACACCAAAGCTTGTTTTAAAGAAACTAAGAAAAAAATGATACAGTACAATAAGTACATTGATAAAGTACAGTGATAAGTATATTGAATAATTCTGACAATACATGCAATATCTCACATCTATGTACCCCCCCCATCTCTACTTAGGTGTGGGTGAAGGTGTTTTCTAATTTCTCTTCTTTGGAAAAAAGTTTGCTCTTTTTCATTTTAGAACATTTATTTTTTATTGTTGTTTTTCCATCTTACACTGTTAAATACATTGTGAATACTTATTTTTGTCTCCACTTTACATCAATTCATGTAAATCTTCATATGCTTCTTTGTCTTCATCATATTTGTCTTCTTTCTACAGCACTATTCTACAATCTTGTAAAACACATAAACACATGTGTCCTAAATGACTAGAGGTGGAAAGCATCCATAAAGAATATGATCACAACTCTAATACACAACATTTATGCCATTGTTTTCTGCTTCATGTTTCTCTTGTGTTAGGTAAAACAGTTAACCACCTGATAAAAGCTAAATCAACCCTGAAAATACCAATCAGCCTATTGGATTTTTTTCAATCTTTCTTTGTTCTAGGCTATTCTGTTATAAAATTTTTAAAAATCAGATTTTTGGGGAGGGAGTGTATTTTAAAGACTTCATTATGAATACACTGACCAGGCTTTTTAAAGAATAAAATGAATATATCTGACAAGAAAACCCCCAAAGAAGGGTTATAAAGAATCTGACACAGCTGAAAATGAATTTAAAAAATAGGAAATTAAGGATTTGAAGGAACATCAATAAGTGGTTATCCAAAAAAGTTAAGGTATTTGAGGGAACATCAACAAGTTATCATTCAATCTCTTCTGGAAGATCCCAAGTGAACTATCCTGATCTCAATTTTCAAACTATATTAGTGCCAGGAAACAGAATATTTCATTAACTATACACACACACACACACACACACACACACACACACACACACACACTCACACACACTCACACACACACAAACACACATGTGTGTGTATTCATATATATATATAGATGCACATACATATACACACAAACATATAGTTCAGTTCCTACTCAATGTCTATATAGTATGTTGAATCCTATAAAAATACACAAAAGGACTGGAGCTGAAAGCCATTATTTCTCCATTGTCAAACAAAGAAAGCCTACTACTTTCTATTTGTACATCAGAATTCATTAATCCTTCTCTAGGACCCCAAAACCTCAGAAAAGAGAAACATCTACTGTTTTAACTAGATCCTTATAGTCTAAATGATAAAAATCATTTCACACTGCTAAACAGCAGAAGATTTTCATGTCAGTTCTGATATATACTTTCACAAGTATATGTGGTCACATATAGATGTCCACAGAGGTTTCCAGGCCCTCTTGTAATTAAATGAAGACACAGTCAATTATCACAGCATGTCCTTTAGTCCTGTCTTCTGGCATGAAACTCATCTAGCTGTAGATTCTGTGTTCTGTTTCTACTCATTAATGTTTTATTGTCTTTCCCATGCCCCAGATATGATGTCTCACTTCTATTAAAGTATGGTTAGAAATAGGATACTTTAAATTCATTAAAACTGAGAAAAATTGAAAAAGAGTGAAGATGAAAATATACTCTAAATTCACTCAGGTATTCTATTAAGTTTTTCCATCTCAAAAAATGTCAGATGAGTTAGATTAAAACAACAACAACAAAACTAAAGTCTGTCATTGCAGCTGTAGGTGAAATCGCCTTCTTCCCACTGAAGATCATTAGGGGACTTGGCCAGGTCTTTACCGACATGCTATACTATGCTACCCTGAGTTCCTCTCATTAATAAGTCAAGCCAGCTTAGAGAAGTAGGTTTCCCTCGATATATTTAAGTTTCTTCCTAATATTCACCACTTTCTGCCCTTTCAGGAAAGAAAAAAATCTGGCTTAATGAGTTGTGGATTCCTGAAAGGGTCATGGCCCTGAGCAAGAAGTAGACTTACCACAGATCTGATCTCTTTTCTGGATTCTTTATCATTTCTCCTATGGGTTCTGCATTGGTAGGAAGCTAGGAGATAAGGACCCTTACTTACCCTTAACTGCCCATAATCAGGAAGCAAGGAAATTCTAAGAGTTCTGTCACACCTTAGGCAAGAGCCCTATCACACTGAGTCCTTGTTCAGTTATCTCACACCTGGTGGTACTTGTTTTTATTTTTAGAAGAAGCTGCTATGCTACTTTAAAGAAGTCACACATTTGTGAAGTATTAGTTATGGAAGAGAATTGAAAGAATCATATCTTGCTATTTTTTCATAGATGCCTTTGAAAATCTGGTGAAATCAAATTATCAAAATAAGTAATTTAAATGCATAAAATAAAATACATAGAACTACACAGGAAACCAATTATATTAAAGTATAGTAATTGAAAGAGTGAAAAAGAAATCATAGGCTCAAGGTTAAAACCCTTGACCGTCACAAAGCATTCATCTACAGATTCAAGAGAGGGTTGGTTTTTTTTTTTTGAAACAAAGTCTCTTAACCACAACTTCAACATTCTGCTGAAGTCCATTTCAAAAAAATTCATAACCAAATGACACATTGACAAGACCAGAGTCAATGAGAAATTCTGTGAGCATTAAACTCAAATTCTTACTCCCCCATCCCCTTTAAAAAAGAATTGAAAAATAACATGGGAGGCAATAGAGAAGGATAGATAGTTGGGATCTATAGAAATGAAATAGTAAGGGACGGCTAGGTGGTGCAGTAGATAAAGCACCAGCCCTGGAGTCAGGAGTAGCTGGGTTCAAATTCAGTCTCAAAAACTTAATAATTACCTAGCTGTGTGGCCTTGGGCAAGCCACTTAACCCCATTTGCCTTGCAAAAACCTAAAAAGGAAAAAACAAACAAACAAAAAGAAATGAAATAGTAAGATAGTACAGAAGTAGATTTGAAACATCATTTCTGACCCATCTATTTTCTTCACACTTTCTTCTCCATGTACTTGAAAGAATTATGACTTTTTCACCAGGGAAGTTTGAGCTAGATGAAAACAACAAGGAAGAGAAACTTTTAATGTGAGAAAAGAATATGACCTATAACAAAGGCAGAGATAGTTAATGTTATCAGCAGGTTCCACTTGAGAACCCAGTGTTTAGGATATGATGCCATTCACATTATGCATTTTTTTATATTATTTGTAACCATATCTTCCCACATATCATCCAATAGGAATGCACTCAATATTTTCAAATCCTTCTGCTTATTCTCTTGACATTTCATGGACATCAGTGGAAAGTCCCTCAGTTCTCTATCTCCTTCTGGATTAGGGTAGGTCATTTCATCTCCTGTAATTTTCCTGGTAACCTATTCCATGGGTTAACACAAATTGCTTGGAAGTTTCAATAAGCTTACTGGATTGAATGAGGAGAATTAAGAGGAGAGGAATTGGTCACGTTTGTTCTGCATTCTTGCTCTCTCCTATAAAACTGTTTCTTTGAATTATAGATTTTTAGCTGTTTCCTTGTTAATTGTTTCCATGCCCCTAATAAGTCTTCTTGTTTTTTTTTCTTGTATATTACCCTTTAGAATAGGGTTGTTTCCTGGATCTCCTCTTTTTCCCCTCTTATGGTTTTTTTCTCTAGTTATTCCAGGTTCCTATAGAGACTTTGCCCTACATCCTTTTTTCTCCCCCTCTGTCCACCCCCCAGAAAGTATAAACAGTATGTTGTGACTTTTCCTGTTAGCTTTCTAGATGCTTATTTCCTCAATGTGTTTCTCTAGCTTTGAGTCAACACTGGGACTTCTGAACCTGGCACCAAAAAGAATCATTAGAATCCCTGGAACAGTGCATTTCTCTTTTGTGAATACTTGTCAAATGCAATGGATAGGATTCTGTGTTGGAGATATAATTCCTAATGGAAAGACATTATTTGGGAGCAGTAACACTAGCTCATGATTGTATTGAACTTTACAGGTTATAATTTAATTTAATAAGTATTTATGTGCCAGGCGCTATGCTATTTGTAAGAATTATAAAACCAAAAATAAAACAGCCCATTCTTTCAAGGATCTTATATTCTACTAGAGGAAATAACACAAAAACAAAGAAATAGAAAACATATATAAAGTAATCTCTATGGGTGTTGATAATGGAAACCACTTATCTCTGAGTGATCAGGAAGTGTCTAAGGGAGAACTTTAGCTTATCCTTGGATTGAATCAGGAATTCCAAGAGATGGAAGGAGGGAGAACGTTGTAGGTAAAGACAAAGTAATTTCCTCATAACAACCCTAGTTTTGCATATTTGCTTTCATGTTAAAATGTCACCATTGTAAATAAATTTTTGACATATGTACTCAATAACTAGGTAGCCTTGTTTTCAAAGAAAAATTTCTCAATATGTAATTTATTAGGTTCCATCAGCATGTCCTCCTATAGCCAATTGTTCAAAATTGTTTTCAAACTTAGCTCTGGTAGGGAATTCAGAAAGCAGACTTTTTTTTTGCTTGTTTGTTTGCTTTTACAATGAGTCTGGTAGTGTTGTTAGACTAAAAACAGCCAACATTTATGCAGTGTTTTTAAAGTGATTTTACAATATTTCTTCTCATTTGAGTCTCAACACACAAAGAAAGTATTAATGGGCATAATGACCCTCATTTTATAGATGGGGAATTTAAAACTGAGAAAGTTACTTGCCTTTGTTTGATTACTAATATATGTCAGTCTGTGTATATGCTTAGTCAAACCCTCTTTGCATTATAACATGTTATGCTGACAGGTTACTCTTGGCAGAAAGGGAACAGGTTTGGCAATATATTTTTTTGTATTTTTAGTTCCTTGCTTTTTATTGAAACCCTTTCTAAAAACTAGTTTTAAAAATCAATATGATCACACATTGACTTCCAGAAGGACTTGTTCATCTCAATCTTTGCCATGTATCTCCTCCCATCAAAGAATCAATCAATCAAGAAATATTTTCTTTCCTTCTTTGGCAAGTCTGATCATGCAAGGCCTTGAATATATTATGAGTTCACATAAATACGGAGAAAAGAAATCTTAATTCCATGGAGAGAATTCATATAGAGAGTCACAGACAAATCTTTGTGATTCACTAGGCAATGAGTTGAAGCTTACAGATTGCTCCTTTTACATTCCTTGTCCTTTCCTGATACTTTTCCTTTGAGATGTTTATGAGAAAGCCATGGTGCAGTGTCAAACTATTTCTGTCAAGTATGAAAATCCCTATTAGCCAGATAAAGCAAGGCAGAACTTACCCTAGCCACTACATATCTTAGCCTGTAGAAACTTCATAATATATTAGACATCAACAAAAATGTGTTTATATAGTCATCTTGGAAATTGTCAGACAATCTATCACTTGACAGCTGTCATATAAAGTAAAGCATTAAAAAGAATGCTTATGTAGATTTTTATGTTGTTATAGAAAGTGAATCCCAATAAATCATTTTGCAGAATGGGTCTTCATTCTATCTTATTGTTATAGACATTGTACAAAATAATATTTGGGTTGGTTTATAGAATACTTGAACTATAGGTTGATAATCCAGCTGACATAATAACGTATGTGAATTATCTTTTCAACTAACATGCTTTGTGATGGTATTCTTGCTGACAAATAATTGGTTCCTACGAATAATTGTACATATTTGCAAGTTCTGAAAAGAGCATAGAATTTTGACTCAGAAATAATATGATTTGAATTCTGCCATTGAAATTGACTACTAGTCAATTGACACTCAGTTCAGTCATCCATGAGTTGTCATATGTCAAATGAGGATAATAACTGATAGATAAAGTCCGTACTTAAAGTTAAGAAAACTTATGCTGAAATCGTTCTCCTGATAGTTACTAACTCTGTGGTCCTGGGCAAGAAACTTAATTGCTCTGAAACTCAGAACTCAGTTCCTTCATCTTTAAAATGAAGGGGCTTGGGGTAAATATCTTCTGAGGTTTGTTTCCAAGTTATAACCCATAAAATTTCCCCCCACATTATTGTTATAAAGAACAATCAGTCCATAAACATTTAGTAATCACCTACTAGGTACTGGATACTCTATTAAGCACAGGAGATACAAAAATGAGGCAAAAGATAGTCCCTCCCTCATGGAGCTTATAATCTAATAAGACTATTTGTGTTAAACATGGCAAAACAAAGTGCCATAACAATGTAGGCTATTGATATTATTATCTATATGAATTTTTGGTTGTATGTTTCAACCTTAAGCCATTCCAGTGGCATGCAAAGAGGAATGATTCTCTTAGGAAGTTCAGGTGTGAATTCTTTGTCCCTTGTCATTTTAAAATGATTCTCTCATACCATCCATTCCCAGTAATTCCTTTCAGCCATTTTCTGACACAAATTAGGAGTCTGGCAAAATGCAATGTTGTGATGATCTCTCTGGAAATTCATATTTGAAATTTAGTTTAGGTTAGACTTTTGCTCAGCAAAACAAGGTTAAGAACCATGAAATAACTCTTTTCCTCCCTCTTTCTTCCTTAGCCCTTAAAGGTAAATTTAGTTGTCACTTTATTTTTTTCTTCCACTCTCATTTTCTATCCATTATTTGCTAATTAGATTCTTAGAAGAGGTCATTTTAGGGCTGGGATAAGGTTAAGTGGAAAAGGACCATTCTAATTTTGTTTTTCCAGAATTTTTCCTTGTTGCATATGGGTTTATAATTTCCTATATTGCATATATTCTCCTTGAATGAAATTAAAACCAGCTAGTTAAAGGGAGATATAAATGTAATGCAGAAAGTAGTCTGATCCCCCCCAAACAGCTCTGGAAAACAAAATTAAAAAGATATCAAGTAGGAGACTAACATCTTGACAGTGTACTGGCATGAAGCAGTTACAGATATCATATTAACAATTTGTATTTTAACATTTTTAAATAAATAGTCTATCTTACTTCAAGCAACTGAAGACCAGTCTAACAGCCTGCAGTATGGACTGATTTCTTATGTCATCTTGGCTGAATTCTAGCAAGATGGAATAAAAGGTCAGTAGTAGCTCTCATTCGGCCAAGTCCCTCAATTAAGAATGGAATAGTGAATGCTCTTTCTAGTTGCAATTGCTAGGAAATAATTGAGGAAAGTAATGTTGACCATATTTACTAAACTTTCTAAGATATTCTCCCCCTCCTTCCCAAATATTCTCTATACCTAAAAGGAAGAAATAGGTTTGTAAACCTTATAACACAACACAAATGTTAGTTATTATTGTTATAAATTCCAGAATTATTTTTCATATTGGTTATAAGCAGGGCATTTAATTAAAACTTTTGGGATACTAGATATGTATTCATCCATATAAATTTAAAACACTCTATTTATTTATGGAATTAATTCATCTTCTCTTTCCAAACTTCATATTGAACCATCCCTTACTTAAAAATAAAGAAAGAAAGAGAAAAGAATTAAGCAAAAAATGTTTGAATAATTTTGTTTGAACATCAGTGTACCATTATATCCTAGTAGTTCATTGCCTCTCTCCCATAGAGCTGTGCTTTATTATCTGTTCTCTAAGACTATTGATGATTTTTCATTAACCCAGAATTCATCTTTATATTATTTTAACATATCATTTCCCTATTTGTTTCTATACATTGGATTCTGCATCTGTTCATTCAAGTCTTCTCAAATTTCACTCCTTTTTTCCTAGTGACATTTTTAATATTCCATTCCATTCCACAATATCATTTCATTGCTCTCTTATCCCATATTTTAAAAATCTCCACATATTTGTGAGATTATTGCTGGGCTTTTAGTCCCAGAATCATAGGATTTAAAACTAGAAATGGATTTAATGATTAACCACAATAATTTTACATTCCAAGAATTTAATATCTAAAGGAATAAAATTATTTTCTCACCAAGATTCAGAACTGGGATTCAATTTCAGGTATTATGATCCATATTCTTTGACTCTTTCAGTTGAGAATGTTAGAGAATTCACAGTTTAGAAAAAAAAGGAAAAGAATTTGTTCTCATGTTCTGAACTGCGATTAATATTCAGTTCATACTCTCACAGTGGGAGAGGAACACTGGCTACCATGACAAGCAGGTGTGCAAGGCATCTCCACACTCAGGAAGATAGGGCTCTAACTTGGTCCCCACCTTCATTTGTGTTTCATCTGTGATTATACTGTGATTTGCATACATGATATGTAGCAGAAGAGAAAATCATTTATCTGATTCTTATTTGTTGTTTATTTGCTCATTTATCTATCTGTATTTATTTGTCTGTTTTGCTATAGGGTTGATTCTTTGTGCTCAAATGTAGACAGATTATTTCTGGAAGGATTCTAGCAAGCTAGAAAATAATTAAGTCAAGGATAACAGTTTGTTTAAAACTAAAATAAAAATATTCCAACAATTCTGCCCCAAGACTAAAAGACAAAAAAGATAAAAAGCATGTGTAAATAAAATTACAGTTGGTATGAGGTAGGTATGTATTGGATCATGTAAATGGAGGCATCTCCATCCATACTTGGTGCAATGTTCTGCTTTATGTAAATTATAGAGAAGCAAGCTGTCACTTAGTTAATTAGGACAGACAATATATATTTTGGTATTACAGGTAATGTTTAGGTCAGAGGTTATTAATTAGCCTTTTAAGGACTGGTGTTTGCCTGAAAGTTCTTAGAGAAATCCTTCCAACTGCCCTGAGATTTTCTAGTCTCTTGGGAGTTCATAGTCACAAGGCTTTATAAAACTCTAGGATGACCTAGGTTATGCTAAAAAATCGATAAAAATAGGAATATCTGATATCCTTTGTCTGAGCCACCACCCCATTTTTAAGTGTTTCTTTTCAATCTCACATGCTTTATATTTTATAAATTTTCACTGGTGCTCCATACTCTAGCAACATGCATTTTATTATGCAAATATTTTAGGACTCAGATTTCTTATCTGTAAAAAAACAAAAAAGAAACCAAAATAGATTAAATGATTTCAAATGACCTTTCCAGTTGTAAAAATCATAGGATGTCACAGAATTCTAATTGAATGTGACCTTAGCGATGGTATAATGTAACTCTCTTTTACTTTACCTTCTGGTTTAAGAAATCTACTCAGGTCAGCTAGGTGGCACAGTAGATAGAGCACTGGCTCTGGAGTCTGGAGGACCTGAGTTCAAATATGATCTTAGATGCTCAATAATTACTTAGCTGTGTGAACTTGGGCAAGTCACTTAACCCCATTGCCTTGCAAAAAAAATCTACCACTGAAGTTAATTTCATGAGATTAGAGAACCCCAGTAATTGTGATTTAGTAAGCAAATCCCCTGGTATTGCCTACAATATAAAATGCTTAGTAACATTGAACCTATATCTTCCTAAAATCAAACTTAAAACTCCCTTGACTAAATCATGTTGTATCTTGGAATTCATAGTATCTTCTCCCCCAATAGTCCATGGCATTGTAAGAGACAAATTACATGTTAAAATTGTGGAAATATACCAATTAGCTTTTAATTTATAAATGTGAACATGCTTTATATTGATGGAAAAACATGTACATATTTGAAAATATGGGTAGGTTAATGGGTAGACTTACACATTTTTGAGCATATGCTTTAAATTTCATTAAGTTTTAGAATTTCACATTAAAATAGGATGTCATCATTCAGAATGTCAGAAATTTAGGTAAATTGATATTAATGCCATATATGCCTACACATGCATTAACAAACAAATATCTTTGTATATTATTCTGTGTATGTAATAGAAAGTCCACATACATTATTTAAAATAATGGTTAAAAAATCTAAGCTTACACAATTTTTATAATGTTACTATATAAATAGTAAATTTACTATTGATAGTAAATTTATATAGTGCTTGCTACACATGCAAATTAGACACAAATTCCATTGTAAACCAGAAGGAGAATTACCCAGTGATTTAAACAGAGGACTAGGAGTCATAAACCAAGTATTTGATTCTTAACCTTATTATAATCTCATTCTGGAAATAAACTCATGTAATCTTTCTGGCTTGCTTTTACCCTATTTGTAGATCATTGGAGGTATAAACAGTATCTGAAACGTTTCTGCTTCAATTTGTGACTGACATTTTCTTCTGCATTGTGCCCATGTCCTGGGTACCAGGAAAGATATGAAAAGTGCAGAGTTGATCTCCTCAAGCATGGTTAACTTACCATGGCATGACTTTAAATGGGAGTGGGGCAGCTTCATTCATGTCTCTCTCTATTGAGACATAATTCTTTCTGGTTTCTAGAATTTGAGCTGGAAGTAAATTTAGCAGCTGGTCACTCAGTCTGGCCTTCTCTGACATAGGGAAAAGTTGGGGAGGGGTTTGAAGACCTTAAGAAGCATCTTCCCTGAGTGGGTTGTTAGAGTTTGAAAATGTGCCACAAGTTGAGGTGGTTTCCTCTGACATAGCAGGATCCAGCCAAAAAACATTGGAGTCTACCTGTTGTGACCAGGAAGAGAAAACAGAGAATTTAGCTCAAATTAACTATCCCTGATAACTCAGAATGCTCTTTTAAAACTACAATTTGTTCTTTTTAATTTTGCCTCAGTAAATTTTTTAACATACATGTCTAATATGTAGTTTTTTTTAACTGATTCCTCAAAAAAGGGAAAATAAAGTAACATTCAACTGAGATAGAGTAAAAAATGAATCAAGATAGTTATGTACCATGATGAGAATTAGTGCATAGTTACTGCTGAGATATGAATCTAGAGACTCACAATGGTTGTGATCTGAGCATGTTCAGTTGGCACTCAGCTGATGGCTACAAGTTGGGATGGCTTCTTTCCCTCTTGTTCCAAGTGATGATTTACATAGTCAGTCACCAGACAGTTATTCATTAATTACTATATGCCAGACACTGGGGATATGAGGAAAGGAGGAATAAGTCCTTGTCCTGAAGGACTTAGCATTCTAATGAGGGAGACAATACACAGGCAGCTCTGTACATGCAAGATATGTACAGGCTAAATTGGAGGCAATCTCACAGGGAAGGAAGGAAACAAGAATTTATTAAGTGCTTATTATGTAAAAGCTAGGACAACTAGGTGATGCAGTGAATGGAGAACTGGGCCTGAAGTTAGGAAAACCTGAGTTCAAATCCTGCTTCAGACTCTAGACAAGTCAATTAAACACTTTTTGCCTCAGTTTTCTCCTCTATAAAAATGGGCTGGCGAAGAAAATGGCAAACCAATGCAGTATTTTTGCCAAGAAAACCCCATAAAGGTCAGGAAAAGTCAGACAGAACTGAATAACAATAACAAATTATGTGAAGGGTACTATATTTAATTATTTTATAAATATTATCTCATTTGATAAAATCTCTATCAGTAAATGAGATCTGCAAAGGCTTTACAGAAACAGGATTTTAGTTGTATCCTAAAGGAATAGATTAAAAATGAGATATGAAGAAGTGAGAAGACTACAAAGTAATGATGAGGTTTCAAACATAAGAGACCAGTTACCAAAGACATAAATTTTAAATTCAGAAGGGTTAAGAAGAAATTTAATTGTAAAATATATGGCTCAATTTCTGACATATTAAACCCAAGGTGCTATTGAAATTCTATAGGCAGTTAGAAATATGAATCGAGTTCTTAGGACTAAGACTAAGATGTAGACTTGGAAGTCATCTACATGGAAGTGCTTGTTGAGGCCTTAATGGAAAGAAAGGGTCCAAGAGAATATCTACATGAAAGAGCAGAGAAGTAATGATTAGAGCAATAGAAAGAAAATTAATTGGAATTTATTCTAGCTTCTCTGCCCAGCATTTAAGGTCCTTAACAGTTGGCTCCTGTCTTTCTAAGCATTTTGTGAATTATGCTCTTTTAATGCATTCTAATCTTTATACAAACTAGATATCTTTAGTCTCACCTCAACAACCACAACATAACATTAAATATACTAACAGCTTATGTTAAGTACTATCTCCTCTCCAAAGGAAAACTCAAGCTGATCCCTAATCCTAGAGTATTCTCTCTCCCTCTCAGTCTTTTTTAATTTTTACCTATCTTTTACAGTTCACTCAAATGATATCTCCTCTAAGAAACACATTCAACTGGTAAAACCTTTCTTCTAGACATAATAGTATACTGTGTTCTGTAGTAACTTAAAGGCATTTACTATTTTTATTGTATTTATAATTATCTGCATTTGTTCATATATCTTTCTAAATTCTAAATTCCAAGGTGTTAGAAAGTATTTCTTATCTAAACTTTAAACTTCCTCAGGACCTAATAACACAATAAATGTTTGTTAAAAAAAAAAGAAAAAAAAGAAGGAAGGAAGGAAGGAAGGGAGGAAGGAAGGAAGGGAGGGAGGGAGGGAGGCAGGGAGGAAGGAAAAGGAAGGGAGGAAAGAAGGAAGAATGGAAGGAAGGAAGGAAGCAAAGAAATAAAAAAGAACAAGAGAAAGCATAAAGGGAAAAGAAATGTCATCTGGGAGAGGCAAGATGGTGATCAGCTCCCTTGACCATCCACTCTGGCACTCCATTCATTCATTAAAATTTTCCTTTCAGATTTCCTCTTCTGCCTGGGCCTTGCTTTTAATTAGTCAATTCAATAAATTTTCAGGCTTAAAAAAACTCACCAATTTCTTATTGACATCTGAATAAATTTTGAACTTCTTAGTCTGGCACTGTAGAATCAATGCAATGTATCCCTTCTATGTTTGCTGCCTTATCTTGCATAATATCCTTCATGTACTCTATCCCTCAGCTATACTAGATTACTCCTAGTTAATCAAATATAACTCTCCTTTCTCTCCATTCAGAAAATATCTTCCCTCTTCAGAAGTCTTATAGTACTTTGAAGCCCTCCCAACAACTTTTGATCTTTTATATCATGGTTTATTAGCATACATACTGTATCACTCCTATTCAAATGTATACATATATGTGGGTATATACCCACATATGTATGTATATATACCATAAAGGTATATTTATCTTATTAGTTTTGTTCCTACAGTCTAGCACAATGCTTCATATGGAATAAGTGCTTGGTTAATGCATATTGAATGGTTGATACTAATGTCATTCACTGAATCCTAATAGACAAGTGTATTACTTATCCTAGGTCATATATTCAAATGTTAAAGGTTTTATATACCTCCATTAAAAATGTTATCTCTCATTTTAAGAATTTCAAATATTATGCCAGACTATTGACAGAAATACTTTTTGCCAATGTCCAACTTGTTATACTAGAGACATTCTCTAATTACTATTAACTATCAGAACCAAACTATTTGATTGATGATGATAACATGCTGGAACAGCTCTTGGTGTAGTACTTTGGAGAAGAGACTATCTGGTGAGTGGGATTCTTAATAAATTCAATCATTCTCATCTGGCGGCAAGATTGGGATGACAGTTTGGAGGGCTTGTTCTGCAGTCCTATTACAAAAAGTACTGTGCTGTCTAGTTAAATAAAATACTAGGCACTGATTTGCATATAATCTACATAAGATTTACAGGCAATTCACTTAATGTGGAAATGTACAGAAATCCACCTTTCTCCTTCCCCCCCCTCCTTATCCCCTTTACCTTATCTATATTGTTTGCTATTGTCACTGGGAAAAAAATGTTCAATTTTCTGTCTAAGGTATTCTTGTTATGTTAAAAAAAAATCTTTTGTCACTGTCTTAAAGCAGATTCTAAGAGGAAACTGCCTTAATCTGGAATAAATCAATAAACTCAGAGTTTTCTCCTTTCTGGAAACACAGGGGTACTGCATCCTTTCAAGGCAGAATATAATAGAGAGAAGGAAATCTCTAAACAAACTACTGAGGACAAAGGTAAGATATTCTAGCTGAAGGTGCTAGAAGGAAGGAAGGGTGCAGAAGCAAAAGACCCATGATTCAGTGACAAACAGGAGAAAAGGGATTCTTTCAGAAGAAATCACTGCACTTTGATAGAGAGGAGAGATTTAACATTGAGTTAAGTCAAGGACAGCATACAATATAGAGGAAAAAAGCTTTTTCTAAGGCCATGTCAGGTTTTTAAAGAATAGAAGAACTGGAGACTTGAACATGAAATCATAACTCAGATGCTTTCTAGTTCAGATTGGTAATTTATTGTTGAGAAAGATTTCAAGACAGCATCATATGTAATATTTGAATACATACAGTGAATAGTTTGTAAATGCTTATTAATTGATTAGTATTTCTAATAAAGAAATATTCCTCATTCTACCTCTCATCAATGTTGCTAAATGTTTCTCTGACCCTTCCTGTTCCTACCCAGATCATTCCTCAGACAGATTTGCTTATATATCTACATCTATATCATCTGTTTATGTTTTCTTATGCATATCTAAAGCTAGAAATAGATATGGACATAAATATAAATATAGATACAGATTTGATATAAAGTCTACTGGATCCACATCCTTTTTCAGATCTTTACAATGTCAATCTTTTGGGTCAGCCTGAAAAACATGGGGTGTAGGTGTCCCTGTTTCCCCAGTGTTAGAATTCTGCCTTGTTCTTTTAACATAAAGTCCCTTTCCATAACTTAAAAAAATTATTCATCTTTATTTTCACATTTTTCCACCTTTTCCCCCTATTTCATTCCAGACCTGTCCCTATAGCATGGTTCACCAAGGAGAACCTTTCTTAGCTTCTCCTGTCCTGATAGTGCTTCAACAACAGTTCACCCATAATCCAGATTAAAAGTACTAACTGAGAAATGGAAAATACTCATAGCAAGATTCAGGCAAATTTATCATTAACTTAGTGGGCCTATTTTTAATGCTTATCTAGATAGAAATGTTCCTGCAAGTCTCAAACCAAAAGAGTAGCAAATATCTCAGTTCTATTTTTCTCTTCATTCTGTCTTCTTGCCCCTCCTTCAATCTTTCTGCTTTCCTTTTTATTTTCAATTCTTTGTCAAATATCTTTCTGTGCATTGCCCTCTCATCTCCAAAGCCCTGCCTCTCTTTGGACCTTTGATTTTAGACACACAAACACATATATATGCAATTAAACGCAGGCTTTGACTTTTCGCCTGGGAAACTAGAGGGATAAGGTGAGCTAAGCTTTTAATTACAAGTACCCATTCTGGGAGGCAGGGAATTTGAGCTGCCGACAAACCGCTGCTGCTCTGCTTAATCCCGTCTTTCAGGCAAGCAAAACAAAAAAAAAAAGGCTTCTATGAAAAGGTTGACTTAATATATTGGACGTTATTCTTTTTAAGATTTTCTGGGTAGACAGTGCTTTAAACCATGTGAAATTATTATTATTTTTATTGGGGTGACATGCTAATGTATCTTTAGTTCTTTGATTCCTTTTGGTTTATTTTATTATTATTCTAGTTCTTTTCCAAAAGTTGTCTCTTGATAAACTAGTATGGTAACATTGTGCACTTTTGTAACCCCTTTCATCCAGAACCTCAATTCACTTTGGAAAAACTAATTATTGTAATTAAGTCACGAGTAAGTTGTTTAGTATGGTTAAGCAGTTTCACTCCCAATTTATAAATTGAGGTATGAATTTAGAGAATCTAGCTAGGTTTTGGAGACTCAAGTAATTTTTGATGAAGCAGTTGAATATAACTCCTGCTAGCCCTATCTTCTAGGTAGTCTTTCAATGTGTTTGTTAAGTAAATACTCCATGTCTGAATTATAATCCAAATGAGAAGACATACTGACACCAGACTGTCACTGAGGACTCAAATATAAAAAAAAATAATTCCCTGAAATACAATAAACGTTGCAACATCATTTCCAGCTTTGTTCAAGTCAAATAACATTTATTAATTCCCTACTATCTTCCAGGGACTATACTAAGTCCCAGAATTTAAAGATAAAAAAGAAACAGTTCTTTCCCTCAAGAAGACTCATTTATCTTATCAGTAGCATATTTAAGTACTTGTAGGTTGCATAACTATATCATATATATATATATATATAATACATACATACATATATATGTATGTATTAAAAATAAGAACAAGATAATTGCAAGGAGGAAAACTAGAGGTGAAACTGCTAGAGACAGCTCTAGTAAGCTTACAAACTATTAAATTTCACTATGAACATTTTCATCTCGGAATTGACAATCACTACAAATCAAAGTTTAATTTGTTGTTTTTTTATCAGTTGTCTAGATGTGGGGAAAATGTTAACAATGTAGATTAAATTTAAAAGTATGTGTATGTACCAATCCACTCACCATTAGATTGTTAAACATTTACCAGCACACCCCTGGATGGGGGAAAGGGATTGGGGAAAGATCAAAAAAAGTGTGATTGGTGGCATCCAAACTAAGCCTTGAAAGAAACTAAGCATTCAAATTTTGGAAAGTGAGGAGGGAGTGCATTTCAAGCATAAAACTGGAAAGATAGAGTATTATGTGTAAGAAAGCCTACTTTGTATCTGTAGAATGATTGAGAGAGAGTAATGTGTAATAAATCTGAAAAAACTTAGGCCAGAACCAGATGAGGAAGGGCTATGCCAAATAGGAGAATGGGTATTTGATCCTGGAGATAATGGGAAGTCACTGGAATTTATTTGGGAATAGTGGCATACACCTATAATTTATGAATGTCACTTTGGCAGCTATATGTAAGATGGATTGATTACAGGGTAAGGAAAAGAGAATTAAACAAAAACACTTAGGAAAGTATTGCAATAGTATTTGCAAATGATATCAGTGTCAGAACGAGGATGGTAGTCATATGAGTGAAGAGAAGGATTTAGATTTAAGAAATATTGTGGAAGTTTGATTGGATTGTTTGGTGTGAGGGAAAAGGATAAGTCAATGATGACTTGAGCTTGTGAACCTGGGAGTCTGGTAAGATGGTGGTATCCACAACAGAAATCAAGGTGTCTATTTTATGTGATTTATCTTTATTTTTTCCAATAATAGGCAAAGATAGTTTTCAACATTGTTTTTTTGTAAGATTTTGAGTTCCACATGTTTTTCCTTCCCTCTCTTCCCCTCCCCTCTTCCTTTGAAGCAATTAATTTGATATGGGTTATACATTTGCAACTATGTTAAATATATTTCTATATTAGTCATGTTATGAAAGAAGAATCAGAACAAAAAGAGAGTAAAAAACCCATAAAATATAAAAAAATTGAAAAATTGAAAACACTATGTTTTGGTCTGCATTCAGATTTCAAAATTCTTTCTCTGGATGTGGATAGTATTTTCCATCACAGGTCTTTTAAATTTTTCTTTGAATTGTATTACTGAGAAGAGTTAAGTCTATCATAGGTGCTCATCATACAATGTTGCTGTTGCTGTGTACAATTTTCTTCTGGTTCTGTTCATTTCACTCAGCATCAATTCATGCAAGTCTTTCCAGGGTTTTCTGAAGTCTGACTGCTCCACAATTTCTTATATAACAATAGTACTCCTTCACATTCATATTTCACACTTTGTTCAGCCATTCCCCAATTGATGAGCATTCCCTCTTTTTCTAATTCTTTGCCACTACATTACAGAGCTGCTATAAATATTTTTGTCCATGTGGGTCTTTTTTTCCCTTTTTCATGATCTCTTCAGGATACAGACCTAGTAGTGGTATTGTTGTATCAAAGAGTATGCAGTTTTATTTCCCTTTGGGCACTGTTCCAGATTGCTCTCCAAAAAGGTTAGATCACTTCACAATTCCACTAAACATTGTATTAGTGTCCCAGTTTTCTCACATCCCCTACAACATTGTTCATTTTCTTTTTTTTATCATATTAGTCAATTTGATAGATGTGAGGTAGTAGGTACCTCAGAAATGTTTTCATTTGAATTCCCCTAATCAATAATGATTTTAAGCATTTTTGTAATACCATAGATAGCTTTAATTTCTTTATCTGAAAACTGGGGAATGAGGGGCAGCTAGGTGGTGTAGTGCATAGCGCATCAGCCTTGGAGTCAGGAGGACAGGAGTTCAAACCCAGCCTCTGACACTTGCCACTTACTGTGTAACCTTGGATAAGTCACTTAACCCTGAATGCCTCACAGCCAGAGCCATCTCCAGTTGACCTGTTTCATATCTGGCCACTGGATCCAGATGGTCCTGGAGGAGAAAGTGAGACTGGTTGACTTAGCACAGTATACCTTCACTCAAAATTCAATTCATGTGCTTGTTATGACATCACTTTCCTGATGTCATGGTCTTCTTTGAAAATGAAGGACAAATATATAAATGGGGAATGACTTGTACTCATATATTTGACTTAGTTCTTTATATGTTTTAGAAAAGAATCCTTCATTTAAAAAGCTAGATATAAAAATTGTTTCTCTAGCTTTCAATATTTTTCTTCTAATCTTGGTTTCATTGATTTTATTTGCCCAAAACCTTTTTAATTTAATGTAACCAAAATTAACTATTTTGTATTATGTATGATTATCTATCTTTTGCTTGGTCATAAATTCCTCCCCTTTTGATAAATCTGACTGATAAACTATTCCTTGATTTCCTAATTGGTTTATAGTATCACCTTATTTTTTGTCTAAATCATGTACCTATTTCAACCTTATCTGTGTAGAGAGTGAGATGCTGTTTTATACCTAGTTTGTGCAACACTATTTTTAGAAATCAAGATGTCTTTTTCTAAAATATTTATTCACTTTTGGAGACTTTGCATAGTACTCTCACTTAAATCAAAGTCATGTGCAAGTCATGGTATTATCTCCCTGATGCCATCTTCCTCTTCAAAAATGAAGGACAAGCAACAATTGTTATAGATGAGGAATTTAAACCTCAGAATGCAATGAACAGTAAGGTTAGCACTGTACATACATATTTTTGATGAACATGTTTACAGATTAGTTATTTTCAATATGAGAAACTGGGATTAAGGGAAAGAGATAATTTTTATAAAGTATTCATCAGATTCTGAAGGGTTGGTTTGTGTGTGTGTGTGTGTGTGTGTTTTGTTATGTTTTGGTTTTCTTCCTCTGAATGGGGATAACATTGTTCATAGCTGGTCTAATACATTTGTCCTAGCTCTCTGAACTGCTGAGAGGAACTTCTTCCATCAAAGTTGTTCATCTCCCAATGTTGTTGTTAATGTGTACATTGTTTTCTTGGTTCTGCTCCCTTTGCTCAGCATCAGATTCCATAAGTCATTAAATGCTTCTCCTAGAGTCCCATCATTTATGATTTTTATAAAACAATAATCTTCCATTGGATTCATGTACCATAACTTGTTTAGCTATTCCCCAAGTGATGGGTATCCCCTTAATTTCCAATTCTTTACCACTACAAAAAAACCCAGCTGCTATTAATGTTTTGAAACATGTAGGACTTTTCCCTTTTTTTGTAATTTCTTCTGGATATAGACCTAGAATTGGAATTACTGGGTCAAAGGGTATGAACAGTTTTATTGTTTTTTTGAGCATAGTTCCATATTGCTCTCTAGAAAGGCTGGATTTGTTCACAACTCTACCAGTAATGCATCGTTGTCCCAATCCTTCCACAACTTCTCCAACATTGATCATTTTCCCCTTTTCTCATCTTGGTCAATTTGATCAGTGTGAGGTGATACCTCACTGTTGTTTTAATTTGCATTTCTCTAATCAATAATGATTTGGAGCATTTTTCATACGATTATATATAGCTTTAATTTCTTCAAATGAAAATTGTCTATTCATATCCTTTGACCATTTATCAATTGAAGAATGACTTGTAACTTATGAATTTGATGCAGTTCTCTATATAGTTGAAAAATGAGACCTTTATCAGAACTCCTAATTGTAAAGGTTGTTTCCCAACTTTCTGCTTTCCTTCTAATTTTGGCAGCATTAGTTTTATTAGTGCAAAAGCTTTTTAATTTAATAAAGTCAAAATCTTTCATTTTGCAGTTTATAATGTGCTCTAATTCTTGTTTTGTCACAAATTTATCACTTTTCCCTAGATTTGATAGAGTATTTCTTGGTCTCTTAATTGATCTGTGGTGTCATCCTTTATGTCTAAATCCTGTACCCATTTTGACCTTATTTTGGTATAGGGTTTGAGATGTGGGTCTATGCCTAGGTTTGCCATACAATTTTCCAGTTTTCTCAACCATTTTTGTCAAATATTGAGTTCTTATCCTAGAAGCCAATGTCTTTGAGTTTGTCAAACAGTAGACTGTTGTAGTCACTTTCTGCAGGTTTCTTTGAACCTATCCTAATCCACTGATCCATAACTCTATTTCTTAATCAATACCAGGCAGTTTTGATGACTGCTGCTTCATAGTATAGTTTTGGATCTGGTAAGCTAAGCCACCTTCCTTTACATTTTTTTCATCAGTTCAAATCAATTGAAAGCGACCATTGTATATAGTTGGAAAAATAAATATATTAAAATATTTTAAATTTTCTTTTATTTATTTATATCAATTCAAATGTAGACCAAAACTTATTATCTTCAGTTTTTTAAAGGTTCTTATAACAAGCCATTCCCCAACTGACAAATGGTCAAAGGATATGCAAATTCAATTTACAGCTGAGGAAATCAAAGTGATCCATAGCCATATGAAAAATTGTTCTAAATCATTACTTATCAGAGAAATGCAAATTAAAGCATCTCGGAGATACCACCTCACACCTCTCAGACTGGCCAATATGACTAGAAAGGACAATGATCAATGTTGGAAGGGATGTGAGAAATCTGGAACACTAATACATGTTGGTGGAGCTGTGAACTCATACAACCATTCTGGAGAGCAATTTGGAATTATGGGGCAACAAAAATGTGCATACTCTTTGATCCAGCAATACCACTACTGTGTCTATACCCTGAAGAGATTAGGAAACAGGGTAAAAACATCACTTGTACAAAAATATTCATAGCAGCCCTGTTTGTGGTGTCAAAGAATTGGAAATTAAGTGAATGTCCTTCAATTTTAGAAAGGCTTAACAAACTGTGATATATATATATATATATATATATATATATATATATAGTGCGCGCACACACATGTGCACGTGTGTGTGTGTGTGTGTGTCTGTGTGTGTGTGTGTCTGTGTGTGTGTGTCTGTGTGTGTGTGTGATGGAACACTAGTTCTATTAGAAACCAGGAGGGTTGGGAATTTGGGGAAATCTGTAAGGATTTGCATGAACTGATGCTGAGTGAGATGAGCAGAACTAGAAAAACACTGTACACCCTAACAGCAAAATGGGGGTGATGTCAACCTTGATGGACTTGCTCATTCCATCAGTACAACAATCAGGGACAATTTGGGGCTATCTGCAATAGAGAATACCATCTGTATCCAGAGAAAGAATTGTGGAGTTTGAACAAACACCAAAGACCAATTAATTTCTTTATCTGAAAACTGGGGAATGAGGGGCAGCTAGGTGGTGCAGTGCATAGCGCATCAGCCTTGGAGTCAGGAGGACAGGAGTTCAAACCCAGCCTCTGACACTTGCCACTTACTGTGTAACCTTGGATAAGTCACTTAACCCTGAATGCCTCACAGCCAGAGCCATCTCCAGTTGACCTGTTTCATATCTGGCCACTGGATCCAGATGGTCCTGGAGGAGAAAGTGAGACTGGTTGACTTAGCACAGTATACCTTCACTCAAAATTCAATTCATGTGCTTGTTATGACATCACTTTCCTGATGTCATGGTCTTCAATTCAGAAAAAAAGTTATCTTATTATGTAATTTTGCTATCTCTTATGCTTTATTTTTCTTCCTTAAGGATATGATTTCTCTCTCATCACATTCAACTGAGATCACTGTATACCATGGAAACAATGTAAAGGCTAACAGAATGCCTTCTGTTGGGGGGGAGGGAAGAAAGAATGGGGGAAAATTGTAAAACTCAAAATAAAGAAAATCTTTCTTTAAAAGTTTTTTATGTTTTATATCATTTTTGTCTTTAATTTTTTATTCCTTTTGGATTTGACTCTCCTTTCATAATATAGTTTATATTTTTAGCATGGTTATGCATGTATAACTTAGATTACTTTCAGTTGGGATGGGGGGGAGGGAAGGGAGGAAAACAAACCCTTGCAGGAAAATGCTTGTCGAATATTACTATTGAATGTTAGTTGGAAAAATAAATAAATAAAAGATGTTTTTAGGAAAAATATTATGTCCAAACACAGATAACCTGACACAAAAGAAGTTAAGATCTGAATGTCAGAGTCCATTTTTTAATGGGCTTGTTGTTGGGTGATATTGAGTATGATAAAGATAACAGTGTTTATGGCAACTTTTTGAATCCAGAGCCTGAGATAGTATCATACCAACTTACATACCATCCTCAAATTTGCTGTCCCCACTCCATCACCATTATTGGATTTTTAATGATTCAAACTAATTATACTAAGTCATAAGAATTATTTTTCTTTAAGCTTAAGAGATGAAGCTAAGGTGGGTCAGAGATTTTGGTGTGTGGATACTTCTTGGAATTCTTTTTTGTATCAAGACCTTATCCAGGAATTGTAGGTACTCAGCAATCCTCTGTTACGTGGCCTCTCTTCTCATAAGGTCCATTCATCTACCCTCTCTACTCCTGGTAACTGAAGGTGCCCCAGAGAACAAACCAAGCTATTTAATCTGAGACTAGAATAACCTCTATGTACAGGAAAGTAAGTACCAGAGAAAGAGGCCTTTTACCACAAGTAATAGGTGACCAGAATCTCCACTGGACTTTAAGATTTGAGGTAAACTAATGTGACATTAAGAAATATCAAGTCCTTTTTGTTTCCAGGTGGATATTTAGAGACTGACAGTAAGCATATGCAGTGTGGTCTCTTGCCTAGAGTCAGGGGAAATTAAAAGGCTCACTTTGGCCTGAATGAATTTTGATCAGAATTGCAAAGCCTTCCCAGCAAAATGAGCAAGTGTGTTGCCTCATTTCCTCCAGGTCTAAGTTTCACAGAGAATTTGACCCATTGTGTCTTAACCTAGGGGAAATTCTCTTCTTGGCTCACTCATGATTCAGGTGCATTTATTTCCTGAATCTTTCTGAAGTGTTGAATGGCATGTGGAAGAAGGAAAGGGAGTTGGTAACTGAATGGGAGGATAATAGGTTAATAAAAATCTTCAATCAGGAGCACTGTGTTACAGGCATCTTCATTCTTGACACACAATTTCTTTAATTCGCTTCCCACTTGTGGTCAGATGATTGTTAGAAACTATGTTTTCAGGCTTCTTTATGTATAAACCCTTCCACAAAACTGACTCACATATTATAATTAGTACCTAATTTCTGCAGCCTACTCAAATCAATTTCATTAAATTTCTCCTTCTCATTCTCCACTCTTCCCTCCACTATTACAGAGAGAACAATTATTAGTTTGAATTATTCTAAATCCAATAATGGTCACTGAGTTGGGCTAGGGATATGAGAAAATGTACTGGCAAGTTTGTATGATGATAGCTTAAGCTCTGGATTCAAAAGGTTACCTACCATAAGCACTCTGTTCTTTTCAAATTCAGTCCTTCACTTTGGGGTGTTGACAAGATTTCTTCAGTCATAGATATATGATGAAGCAGAGCATCTATGGGTTCGAGTCACATTTGTTCTATAAGATAAATAAGACTGACCTCTAAGACAGAAGGACCAAAGTTAGAAGAGATTATTATTGTGCTATTCAGAGACTATGATCACAAGAAAAAAATCTACAATTAATTGTGATTAATATTCATGAATAACTTTTTAAATCTATAAGAGTTTTCAGAGAAGAATGAGCAGCACTTAAATTCCTTTTGTTGTTGATGTCGTTTTAAAGCATTTATAAACTCTGTAATGAAATAGATTTTCTCTCAAGAGGCCCATTTTTCTGAGTCAGAGATAAAGAGTATTGCTGATTTGTTTCAGAAGCAAAAAAAAAAATCTATCTACGTCCAATACATTTGTTGAATTATAAATGATAATAAAAAGAAAGTCTAAACATTTCTGCTTCCAAGTACTAATCTTGCCTGACCTTAGCTTAAAGAAAGCAAACTTGAAAAAATTCATTCTTCATAATGCCATTGCTTATGCTTACACATATATCATCTCAAAGAGTATTAAAGGAGCCAAAGCATTTGGGACTAGAATTATAGTTGAGATTAGCTGGATTCTATTCCAAGAATATCTTTATGGTGATCACTTGTCACTTGTCATTACACATAAATCCTATTGGTCTTCTCTTCTCAGTTTCAGTGTGGGCTTAACTTACTTGAAAAATTACTCTTTATCTTTATTCTCTCCTCTTCCAGGGAAGTCAGTATATTCATCTGACTGGCTGCCAATTTACCCTGACTTTGCTGTTACCATCACCATCCAATTCCCTGTTTCTTGCTTTTAGGTTGAGCCACAAAAGGAATTTTTCATTCATTTATCAGTGACTTGAAGGCACATATGTGTTGAACAGTATGTTGAACACATTGATAAGTTCTAATAAGTGACTCAGGACAGCTTGTACTGGGTAGCATTCATTTTTGGCCTTTTAGGGAAGCAAACAGTTTCTTGGAATAGGGGTAGTTGGGTTCAAGTCCAGACTCTGCCACTTATTTGCTGTATTTTTGTTGCTGTTCACTTGTTTCAATCCTGCCATACTCTTCATGACCCCATCTGGGATTTTCTGGGCAGAGTTAATGGAATGGTTTGCCATTTCCTTTTCCAGTTCACTTTACATATAAGAAAACTGAAGTAAACAGGGTTAAGTGACTTGATTTGCTAAGGGTAACACAGAAAGTTAATGTCTGAGGTCAGATTTGAACTCTGAGGGATGAGTCTTCTTGACTCCAAGTCCAACACTCCATGTATTTAACAAGCTGTCCATATTTGTATGAACATTATTAAATCATTTTACCTTTTGGATTTTAGTTTCTTCATTTTTTCAAAAAGAAAGGTTGAGCTTGGTGAAGTGTGGGGAGCAGTAGGAAACTCACTAGATTTGAAGTTAGAGAATCTAGAATCAAATCTTGGTTCTAAATTTTTTTTTATTATTTTTGCAGTCTGTTGCCTAGAATAAAAGAATAATACAATTTGTCATTTGAACTCCTCAACAGACTGAAATGAGTAAAATATTTTGAAGGTATCTTATTTATGAATATTTGGCAATATGACTATATATGTAAAACAAAATAACTGGAGATATTTTTCTCCCCCCCCCCCCAATTCTATATGACCTTGAGCAAATCAGGAAATAACTAGAATTTATATAGTATTTTCAGATTTGCAAAAGAAATTATATATAATACCTCATTTGATCCTCACAAAAGTCTTGGGAGGCTAACTTTATCTGCAGTTTATAGATGAGGAAACCAAGGCAGATAAATTAAATGACTTGCTTAGGGCCACACAGCTAGGAAATATCTGAGGAAGAATTTTAACCAGCTCCAGTTCAATTTTAGGCAGCTTTAATTCCAGTGCTCTATCCACTGTGCTTCCTCATTGTCAGTTAATCTCTGAGCCTAGGTTTTATCATTCTTATAATGAAGTCATTTGCCTGAATGACCAATTAAAGTTACTTTTAGCCCCAAATCTATGACCTTATAATGACTGAGTTCTTTTCTAGTTCTAGCATTCTGTCAGACTCTAAATTATTGGGGAAAAAATGTAGTTAGTGTGTTTGTATAGTTTATGATAGTGTAAACAAATAAAAATGTTAAAGCTATCCCTTTCAAAAATAAAGGTATTTGGGAATCAAACTCTCTTGAGAATGATCACAGTACAATTGTTTCTAGATACACTAATTTTTTTTAACATTTTTCTCTGAGACAATTGTAATTTAGAAATGATCTGAGCTAGTGTAGGATGGAAGAAAACCTTGTTTTCAGAGAAACTGAGGTTTCATTTTCGAGTTCCCAAAGTCAGGATGATTTAATGCAGGTCATGAGGTTTCTTAGAGCAGCTATTCTAGGAATCTTTAAAAGTTGGAGCAGCTCAGAGGTATTGACCCCAGGCACTGAGTGCCCAGGAGAGGAAAGATGAATCTGGCCATGCTACAAAATTCCATTTTGGTTAGCTATGAGGATGATAGGTTTAAGGAAGAAGCCTAGGGGTGGACCTATACAGCAAGAAGAAAATTAATAAATTTAGAAATAAGCCACACTTCCTATGTGGCTAGAAGAGCTGGTATTTATACAGCATTTTTGAAGGTTTACAAAGTGCTTTACATACATTTTCTCATTTGATCTTCAATCAATAAAGTCCTATGAGAGATCACTGTGGTTTAAAGTGGGAAGCAGAGCTCTCATAGTTATAAGGGTCTAAATAATCTCCATACTGCTACTTGCTTGCTTTGGCTATAGCTTGGAATATAAATTCTTTGAGAGCAGGAAGTTTTGTATTCAACAGTAGCTAAGACAATATCTGGAATATGATAAGGCAGTAAATCAACAAATATTTACTTAGCGCCTATCTTGTCCAGATACTCTGGCAAATGCAGGATACATAGAATAGCAAAAGACAATCCTGGCCCTTCAGGAACTCAAAATGTAATGGAATAGATACTTAGTTGTTGATTGAAGCAGCTAGGATAGTACAATGAATAGAATGCCATACTACAGCCAGAAAGACTCATCTTTCTGAATTCAAATCTGACCTTAGACACTTTCCAACTGGGTGACCCTAATCAGGTCACTTAACCCTTATGCCTCAGTCTAGAGAAGATGATGGCAAACTACTTTAGTATCTTTGCCAAGAAAACTCCAAAAGGAGTTCTAAAAAGTCAGGCACAACATTGTTGACTGATTTGCATTATACAATCTCAACTTTATGAAATGTGATTCTAAGTAACAAGATTTTTTTTAATCAAAAATACATATATTAATGAATACAAAGTAGTGCTATTAGGAAAATAATACACTTATCTGAATGGTGTTGCCTTTGTTACAAAGTCTTTTGGAATGTCTCTACAACAAGTTTATGATCCATACACTTTTTTTTTAGGCTTTTGCAAGGCAATGGGGTTAAAAGTGGCTTGCCTAAGGCCACACAGCTAGGTAATTATTAAGTGTCTGAATCCAGATTTGAACTCAGGTACTCCTGACTCTAGGACCGATGCTCTATCCACTGCGCCACCTAGCCACCCCGACCATACATTTCTTTCAAATGATCAGTTTTAGACTTGGAAGAGAGTAGTCTTTGAAGTAGTCTTATCAAAATCTCTCATTTTATAAATGAAGATAAACAAATGGTCCATTCTCATATAAATGAAAGCAGAATGATTTAATGCATTTGTGCTAAGACTCCAAGGTCACATTGCAAGTTACTAGCACAGGTAAAACTATATGATGGATTTCCACCTCATGTTTCATCATTTTTTGTCATTTATTAAAAACAAAAGCAACAAAGAACTCATTAGAGCTCACATGTACTTCTTTTGTTCATTCATAAGGTGGATACTCCAATCAATCCTACAATGTACACTGAAGAGAAAGAAGGGAGTAAATACTATTGAGTTTTGTCTAGTGTCCCTTCTTACCTTTTCCTCCAGAAAGTGGAGGCATATGGGGCCCAATGGCTCTAGAAGATCCTTTTAAACTTGAATCCTCAGCAATATCTGGTTTAGGAAAAAGTTCCATCTATCTCACCCACCCTGACTATGGCTCCTAGAAAAGCCAACAATATAGTCAGGTTGGGGCTGGGGAAGGTGGTGGAACTGGGTGTAGTTTATAATAAGTTATAATGATAGTCTTTCAAATGCACCCCCCCCACACACACACACACTTTGGTCCATGTCTTTGTCTTCCTTAATCTATGTGAAAGTATTATTCCTAAAGGCTCCCTGAATTCCTTTTTTTACCTATTTCCCAAGAATTCTCTCCACACAATAAAGTAAACCCATGGGATAGGTTAGAAAGAAGTGCTTCCCCCCACTTCTCTTCACTAAATTAAAAATAAGATTATTTATGTTGTGGGTAGGAAGATCTTTAATTTTGGGGGTCTAGGATATTCTCAATAAGAAAATTCCCTGCTTATCAAGGCATATCAACTCTCTAATTAATAATACATATCAAAACTGGTTGTGCAGCTTATTGTGTTGAAGAGTTACCTAGTTTATTGAAAGGTTAAGGAACTTTTCCCAGTTCACATAGCCAGTGGGAATTAAAAATAGGGATTTTGAGCCACTGAAGCAGTTAGGTAGCTCAGTAGAATTTGGGCTAGACATAGAATCAGGAAAATGAGTTCAGATCCTATCTCAGACACTTACTATGTGATCCTGAGCTTCTGTTTGCCCTAATTCATTGGAGAAGAAAATGCCAAATAACTCCAGTATCTTTGCCAAGAAAACCCCATGCATTGGTGTTCTGTGGTCCATGGGATCACAAAGAGTTGGATATGATCAAATGATTGAAAAACTTGTTGAATCCCAATCAACACTTGATCCAATATGCCATGCCAAGCTGACTCTCCTGATTAATCATACTGCATTTTAAACACTCATGATTTAATGAGTAAAGTAGGATTCCCATGAGGTCTGAGTATATTTTCTATTAAAATAAACATGTATCATTTTAACATAAAATTAATGAGTATATATATTCAACTAAGCATATCAACACATGACTCCAACATCCATGGAGTCAAAAATATTCCCTTCCTTCACAATCCCTCAAGCCTCATTAGGAAATAATTCATTGCTCAATAGTGATAATTAATTCACTTTCAAACAAAATGACAATCTACAAATAATTTTGAATAGGAGCTTTAGTTCACATTTAGTTATTTTTAGTATTTTCTAACTTCATGACCCTACTTGGGGTTTTCTAGCTAAAGATACTGGAGTGGTTCACCATTTCCTTTTCCAATTCATTTTATAGCTGAGGAAACTACAACTAGTAAGTGTTTGAGATCAGGTCTTCATGACTCTAGGCCAAGCTCTCTATCCACTATGTCCCCAGAGCTAACCTATGGCTATGGCTTCAACTGCCTCACTCAAAACACTTTTTCAAAAGCTTGATATGGCCTCTTCATCAACTTTCACATTCACCTCTGCTTCCTTTATTCCAGCTTCCTCCTTCTAGATTCAATAGTCTTATCTTCTGGGGCCTGCACAGCATATTTCAATGTGGAATTATTGTAGTGAGTGACAATTTCCATTTCACAGTTAAATACTCCTAAGCATATCTAGTTTACTTTCTCTTAATTTCTTTTGTAAACACTAAGCTTGACCAAAACCACATGGTGTTTGGATGCCATAGAATGTTCAAATGGATTTTCTGGGATTCTTGAATAGTTTAAATATGACAATTTGCCTCATATCACTTACTACATATCCAGTTTCCTCTTCCAAATCCCTTTTAAAAACTAATTTTCAAATCCCTTTTAAAAACTAATTTCTTCTGCACTCTAAGAACAATACAATCAGCACCACAGAAGATATGAACTCCAGTAACAATTAGTGTACTTCGGAAGACGAATACACAGACACACATATATGTGTATATATGTGTATATGAGAAAGATTAAAAGCTAAATAATGTTTCACCTATGTGAATTAGACATTTCTTAGCTGTAGTGATTTTTTTAAATGTCTCTACTGAGGGTCATCTTTGGAATAAAGGCTTTAGAAGTACTTCCTACTTTTTTCAAATTCGTACCAATGTTAAGTATATAAAAGGAAGTCACTACATTAGATACTGAGACCCACGGCCTTCTCTGTACTTACTGGCAAGGCCTTTGGGAAGTAATAAGTGGTACATGAAGAAGTGGAGGGATTTTGTCTTTTTCCCTTTTGAGAAAAAAAAAATTTGATATTTGTTTCCTCTGCTTCTTAATTCAATTTGGTGGTTCAATTAAAAATGAATTTATAAGGCTCAAATGTAAAAACAGTTATTTACATAGTATTCTTTTATTTCCAGTATATTAATAATTTTTAAATTGTTGTTCAGTTCTCCTTCAGTTTTAATGTTAGTGACCCCATTTGGAGTTTTCATGGCAAAGATACAGTGATTTACCATTTTCCTTTCCAGTTCATTTTAGAGATGAGGAAACTGAGGCAAACAATGCTTGCTCAGTGTCACATAGTTTGGGCCAGATTTACACTCAGTAAGATTTTTTTAAAAATTTAATTTAATTTTAAATTTATGGAATAAAATAAGCATTTCCATAGCACGGTACAATACAAAAAGATGATTGCACATGAAACTGTAAATCTATTATGTACAACTTGTTATTCCTTTCAAATATACAGCAAAAATTATCATGTATATTTTTCCCATACTCCTTCGCACCTTAGAGATGATGAGGTATGTGTAATGTATGTATATAATATATACATATTTAAATGCACATATATGCATGTGCATATATACATATATGCATAATGTATATGCATATAAATGTAAAAATTTTTCTATACAGGCTTCTATTTATCAGTTCTTTCTCTTTCTGACTCCAGTCTCAGCATTCCATGTGCTGTGCCACCCAGCTGCCCTAATACATATTGCCTGAATATTATTTTTACTTTAAATATGAGAAAAAGAGGCAGGTAGAGATAAAGTGACTTGCTCAGGGTCACTAAACTAGTGTGTCAGGAAACATTTGAACTAAGGACTTTCTGATTCCAGAACCAGTCCCTCTATCCCCTGCACCACCTAGCTGCCTTTCAAACTGAGACGGTCTACTCACTGATAGCAAATCAATCAATAAACATTTATTAAGCACATTTATTTGCCAGACTGTATTAAGCACAAAATAGACAAAAGCCAGTTCCTACTTTCAAGGAGTTTGCAATCTAATGGCTATTTCTAGTCTCTCAGTTTTGGTTTTTTCAAAGCAATAGGGTTAAGTGACTTGCCCAAGATCACACAGCTAAGTATTAAGTGTTTGAGGTTGGATTTAAACCAACATCCTCTTGACTCCAGAGCTGCTGTTCTATCCACTGAGCCACCTAGCTGTCCTCTTGTTTATTTTCTTAATGACATTCAGTCTTCGGATTCATCTCCAGCTATATGACACTTCCTACTTTTCTGTGAGCCTTTCCCTGAATGTCCACTATGTACTGAATCATTATTGGTTCTTTATTCTTCTTAAAAGTTCTCCAGCTCATGCATTCCTTCCCATTCCCTTTTCTACCTTTCTAATCCATATCTTCAATTTCCTTTTTTTAAACCATTATAACAGTTTTCTAAGAGGCATGCCTGCTTCTAATCTCCAAACTAAACATTTCCAATTACCCTTCCCCAAATCAGACTTCATAGAATTTAAGGCAATTCTAAACGATCCTCTCATGTTTTTGCAGAACTTATACCACTTGAGTCAAAATGGCAAAAGATCCTGGTTGTCAATAGTATGAAAATCAACAAATACATAATGAGAATGAAGTAAATTTTCAAATATTTTAGTGTGAATAAACCACTTGTGTTTTAGGGATGCATTTTAATTTTTAATGTAGATTTATTTTTATCATTCATTCCTGGGCTACCTCTACTCAGACATACATGTTCTTGTTCAGGTTTACAAATTAATTTTAATCTCAGGGAAAACAGAATATAAATCAAAAGGGAAACATTGAAAAATAATAATGCACTTCAAAACAAATACTAGTAATCTTTGTATTGTCTAACAGTATATTATGAAAATTATACCTTAAACCACATCTTATTTTCCCACAAGAACAGTGTTCTTTTCAGGATTGACATTTCTGACCAAGTGCTTGTCATCAAAGACATTTCAAAATGGTATGAAGAATGAGTGACCTTGAGCAAGTCATTTCTCCTCCAGTAATGAAGAGGTTCGACTAGATGATGGGTTCTTAACCTCTTTTTTCCCCCCTTTCAACTAGGATTGCTTTTTTTGTATCATGGACTGCCTTGGTAGTCTGGTGTAGACCTAGAATCCTTTCTAAGGATAGTATTTTTTAAATAACAAATAAATACAAGACTGAGAAAAGCAAACCAATTAGATGGAAAAAATATTTTTTTAAATAAAAATACATTCAATTATCCCAGATTAAGATTCCCTGATAGATAAACTCTGAGGGCCCTGTAGGCTTCAAAATCTAGGATCCTATTATCTCAAGATGTTTAAATCTAAGCTTCTCAGTCTGAGAATTTTTTTTATTCACAGCCTTCTTAAATCTGACCCCTAACTCTAATCCTAATCTAATTTTAATTCTCTAATCTAATTAACTATACTGTCTGTAGAATAATTTGTTTATTTTCTCTTTAAATAGTAAATGAACTCATTGAGGCTAAGAGCTGAGCTTGATTTTGTTTGGGTCTGGACCTAGTAATTCTTTAGTAAATGCCTATTTAGTGACTGACTACTGTTCCATAATCAAATCTTGCTTCAAGCAAAACAATCCATTCATTGTTGTCTGAACACAATAAACTCATTTCTTCTATTCACATTTTCTCTTACAGCAATGTCTTCATGGTTCTTTCCACTTCTGTAAATCCTGCCCTTCTTTGACATCTCAAGGTCCTGAAGTCCTTGGTCAGCATCCCACTATTGATGATTACTCCTTTTGGGGAACACCTATGACAGATCTACTCTGTTCACTGAGTACAGCAAGCTATGCGATCTTTCCTTGCTATTTGTTCGATTAAGCATTTGTCCCAGTTTCTCTTAAATTAGAAATCCCAGGAAGGCAGGGACCATCTATTTACTCTTTGTATCTTCAATATTGCCTCCTTAAGAGACTTACATACTGAGGATAATCAAAAGCCTTTATTGAATAGTCATGGACTACATGCTGAAAACTATGGAAAATATGGGACTACATCCACTTCTTTACTTTTTCCCTACCTACCTAATCATTCCTCTTTCCCACTTATTCTCCTTTCTTTCCCATGCCTACAGTCATTATTTTACAGCTAGATGAGACCCTAGAGATGAACCAATCCAATACCTACTTGTTTTACTGATAGATTGAAGCAACTTGCCCCAAACCACATTATCCATCAATTGAGACAAGAACTGAGTATAGTATTCTTTCTACTACACCTGGTTAGGATATAATGTCCTTTTAGTCTGGGAAGACTGGATTCCACTCCTGCCCCTAAGTTAATTGCAGAGTAATTAGGAGTATAACTGTTACAGTCATGAACAGTGTTCTTCAGGATCATAGAAACAGTTGCTTCACCTTCCAACATTCAACAGAAAGATAGGAAGCTCTTCTGTGTTCCAAAAGAAATGGATACAAAAACATATCACATGGGTAGTATTTCCTTAGTTTAAAGAGGGGAAGTTAACCACAGAGATAGTCATTTGTGCACATTCCCAGTAAGCTCTCTTTGCAGCTAGACTTAGCAGGAAAGCTGTCTTTTTGAAGTTTACATGTCTATATACTTAGCTTCTGAAGAAATAAGCAAGATTGGCAAAACCATGTGATATAGGGATAAAGGAGCACTAGCTTGAGAATTGAACAAGTGGGTCGAATCTGGCCTCTGTCACTTGCTTTGTTGCCCTATTTGCTCAAGTTTAAATTGCAGAATGTGGGCTAGATGATATTTCAGTACGTTTAGGTTCTAAATCTATTGATCTAAGACAATCATGGAATCTTAAAGGTTTATTAATAGATTTGAGAAAATGTATATGGAACTTTGACTATGGAAAAAAATATTATACTTTGAGAGCCAGAACTCTCTCCCAGGTTCAAATACAGTGTCCCTGGATTTTTGGGAACAGAATCCAAGAACTTAGTCACAGAACCAGGAAAAATCACATTATCCCTACTGGAGTATGCCAATTCAAAAGTTGATTCACCCTCCAAACTGAGTTGTTTTGCCTTTCTTAGCTGGCTTTTGAGTCTGTTTCCAAGTAATAATCTTCAGACAACTGCTCGCCCACATATCTGTAGTTAGGGCATTGTGAGACAGCTTCCTTTTATTTCTTGTTAAATGCAAAAATTACTTTAATGCATAACTGAAGTTAAAAAAAAATTATAAGCATGCTACTATAAGACAGAAATTTCCCAGTTAATTGTCCTACACCGGCTAAAGCTCTACTGTGCAGTAAACCCTGTGTCTGTCACAATGCTTATCAAACATAAACAAGATAAACTACTTTACTTAACTTTTAGTTGTCTTGGATAAGGAAAATACATCTAATATTGACCTGATTTTCTCTTCTCCCTCCACCTTTCCTGTGTCTGTAGGATTCTTTGAATGAGTCAGCCTTTGTTCCCTAGCTAGTACAATCTTATTGAGAAGAGGAGAGAAAGAAAAGAATCTATAAATGGGTGACTGAAATGAATAGACTCCTCCCCTTACTGTTACATGACTACATTTCCTTGATATTGAACCTTAATGCCCACTGAATTGAAAGATGGCATGATCTTCTAGTAGATAGAATGCTGGGCAAGAAGACCCAAGTTTGAATTTGTCACAGTTATTTGCATATGTGACTCTGAGCAAGGCATTTGTAAAATAGTTGGCCTTGATTGTTTCTCTAATCCCTTTTTCCTCTACTTATGTGATCCTATGATTAAAATGGAAAGGAATTTCAGAGTTCATCTACTACAGAGTTCATCTATTACAGGTCTCTCTTCTAAGCTAAATAGGGACAAAGACTCACCCTGCTGAAATGGCTTACCCAAAATCGCATGGGGAACATTCCTGTATTTTTAATACTGCACAGGTAGATCACATAGTGAATGGAGCAGTAGACTTGAAATCAGGAAGACTCATCTTCATGATTTCAAATCTATCCTTTGACACTTTCTAGTTGTGTGACCCTGGGTAAGTCACTTAACCCTGTTTGCCTCAGTTCTTTATCTGTAATATGAGCTGTATTAGTAAATGACAAACTATTTTTGTATCTTTGCAAGAAAACATCAAATGTAGTCATAAAGAATTGGATATGACTAAAACAACACAACAAAAAAAATTCTTATAGCATTGTTATATATATATGTAGAAAATATTTGCTGAAATCCCCGAATGTTTATATAATTCTATGTTTGGAGCTAAAAATGGAAGGAAAGATCTTTCTAAAGAAAAGAATATATGAGTTGAGTCAAGATATAAGGAAAAAATCGAAGTCTGTGCTATGTAAATACAAAAATGTCTAACTAGAACATCAAAGGCAGAGGTACAAAGTCAGAAACATAGTTCATGGAAGCATTTCCCAGATTGGGAAATCAACACAGACTATGTCTTGGTGAAAGCACCCCAAAGAGAAAGGAAATGCCAAAGCCTTCCAGCATATTTGCCAAGACCAATCAGAAAGGGTCACGAAGAGTTGAACACAATCTACGATAATTGAACAAAGGGGAAAGGTAGTACTCACTAGGTATAGATTATTACTGAGCAATTTCTCCACCTTAGACAGAATTATTTTTGTTTGTTTTTAGAGCAGCAGTATAATCGCTTTTCTCCAAAATGTCATCATTGCTGGAACTGTAATAATAAAATCATATATTAGAGAGGAAAAAGCCTTACAATCTACATAGGACATTATCTATCATCTATTGATCTATCTATCTATCAGACTAAAAACTCAAGTAAAACTGCAAGACAGTTTAAAGTTAAATGATGAATGACAAAATAGATATTATATAATTAGGGTAAAATGGATTATGGATTACTATGCCATGAAAAGAATGAGAATTAAACTGGACCTTGAAAATGAAGAAAGGCAAAGACTTTGCAGAAAGATGTAAGGAAATGAGGAAAAAAGAACAGGTATAAATAAGATATGTGTTCAAGGAAGTTTGGTAGACAAAGATGTATACCTTCCCCAACCCTACTCAGCTCCTTTTTTTCAGATCCCTTTTTATGTATTGACTCCTATTAGGGTATAAGCTTATTGAGGACAGAAACTGTCTTTCGTTTTGCTTATATTCCCAGCACTAAACATCTGTTTATAACATTTAGCTGTTATTAAATGATTTATCTTCCTAGCTATATAAAGTTAAATTTTCCTTTAGATAAACAATAGGAGATTTGTTTGAAAAATAGATCATGAAGGGCCTTTAAAAGCTAATGAATGGGGGGCGGCTAGGTGGCGCAGTGGATAAAGTACTGGCCCTGGAGTCAGGAGTACCTGGGTTCAAATCCAGTCTCAGATGCTTAATAATTACCTAGCTGTGTGGCCTTGGGCAAACCACTTAACCCTCCATTTGCCTTGCAAAAACCTAAAAGAAAAAAAAGCTAATGAATAGGACAGCTAGATGGTGCAATGGATAGAGCACTGACCTTGAAGTCAGAAGGATTTAAGTTCAAATCTGCTCTCAGACAGTTAATAATTACCCAGCTGTGTGATCTTGGGCAAGTCTCTTAACCTCATTCCCTTGTAAAAAACAAAAATTAAAAAAGGCTAATACATGAACAGGGAGCCATTAACAAATTTTGAGCAGAAAAAGTAGATTATGAAAATCATGTTTTAGAGAGATTAAACAGGATATAGCTTGGAGGAAATAGAGACTAGAGGAAACAGGGATAGTTAGGAGGTTAATACAATAATATCTGTGTGAAAAATAAGATAATGAATTATGGTTAGTGGTAGTGGGAATGGAAAACAAAGGAGACTCTTCTCAGTGGCAAACAGTCTGATGAATATTGTACTTACCATTTGTGTTTAGCATATTTACAGATTAGTCATTAGTCACCTCTAGTCATTTTCTGTATGAGCAATTAGGATTAAGGGAAAAGAAAGAAAACCATGAGATAGGAAAGAAATACAGAAGTTTTAAATTACTAAACATAGTATCCATTCAGATTCTGTAGGTTTTTTGGATTTTGTTTTGTTTTACTTCCTCTGAATGTGGATAACATTGTCCATAGCCAGTCTCCTAGGGTTGTCCTAGCTCTCTGAACTGCTGAGAGGAGCTGCATCCATTAAGGTTCATCAGCACACAATATTGCTGTCAATGTGTACAGTTTTCTTGGTTCTGCTCCCTTCCTCCTTTCCCTCAGCATTAGTTCCTGTAATATTTTAATAATTTAATAATGATAATGATAATTAATAATTTAATAATATTTTAGAAAGAGCAGTTGAGAGAGAGGTAGGAAACCTGAGTTCTAGGCCTGCTTCTTCTATTAACTACATATATGTCTCTGAGATCAAAGAGGTGACTGCCTCAAATTATCTATGAAAGTAGGACATTGGACTAAATTACCTATAGTTCTATTCCACTGTTGATGTTTAATAATCTCTGGTTATAAGTTCAATGTAGGTGATGAAGAATAGGAAGAATGGAAAGCTATTCCAGAAATTTCAGACCTGAGAGATCAAGAGAATGTTTTTGTTCATTTTAAACGTGATTTTTATCAAAATAGAAATAGACCTACATGTAGGATTTGTGTTTGAAATAAAAGTCTTGGGAGAAGAAAGGGATTTAGGAGTCAGATATATAAGGTCCTAAATAAAGCTATGATAGAGTATTTCTTCTTTGAAAAAATGAACTTAGAGAAAGCAAAAGGGCTAAGGTCTGAGTCAGGTTGCCACACAGATAGAGAGAAGGAAGAAGAGAAGTCAGAAAAGAATCAATCAGGTGCATAGAGAACCAGGACAAAGATACATAATAGAAATGTAATAAATGCTAATTTCAGGAGAGCAAGGAGTGAGGATAGTAGCAAAATGTCAAATGCCACAAAAGAGGTCAAGATAAGTGAAAACTGAAAAATATGATTGCATTTGAAACTTCTTTTCATAGAAGTAGCTTTAACTATACCTTGTCATTGATAGCCAGACCTGGATTTCTAGTGATCCCTAACTCTCCTCCAAGAAGGAGGTTGAGTCATGAAGACAGATTATTCGGGTTGTAGTCAATATTTCTATGTGATCTACATTGTATGTGATCTCTTCCCATAGATCAAACTTAATAATTAACAAAACTCACTTTCTCTACCAAGTTTTCTCAAAGTTTCCTGACTTGGGAAAAGACATCTGGACTTAATTTGGTGATGACTTGGTGTTCTTTGAGAAGGCAGGTTTTCCAAAAGAATAAACATTTTTATTTCTGAATTGATATAATTTTTAAAGTATTTTAAGTGGTACAGTTATCTATTATATTAAGACAGCTCTTATTATGCTGTCATTATTTGCAGAAAGGAATACTATCCATATAAGGCAGGAATTTCATTTGTACAGTTGTCCACTGCATATATGATTTATTTGTAGAGTGATTTCTGTATATACTTGGCAAGGGTTTTTATGGCTCTACAACATTTTGATGAAGACTCTGAAAACCTTCAGAATACTTTCAAAAACAAAAATTATGAATTAAAATATATTTAGCCATGAAAATATTGGAAAAAAGTAATTTCATGGACCACAGTTTAAGAATTCCTGAAACTGTCAGATGAATTAAAATAATAGAAAACACAGGGATTCTTTAATGAATTGGTAATCTAATGAATGGGCAAACAAGACAAGAATAAATGAACAATAACCATCAAGATCATTATTGGCATAAGACAAAATGATATAACTAAAAGTTTATATAGGAATTATTTTTATACAGCATTAACTACAAAAAAGAATAGAATTATTAGAGGAGAAGTAGGCTCCGACTGAATAGGCTTTATGGAAGTAGGAAATTAGTAGCACCATTGGTAGCAGAGAAGTGAGTAATTTTGGAAAGAGAACAAAGAATTCATGGGAGGTAGAAGAATAAAATTTATTATTATGCAAAGATCTAAGGAACATATTCATGGGAGAAAAATTCAGCATAAACAGAACTGTTTGGCCAGAGAAAAGGGCATGCACTATGGTGCACAAGAGGTGAAAGTAGTTAGGTAAGAGAAGGGCAGATGGTTGAAGGTTTTAAAGCTTATGGTCAAGTTTTTTCTTAATTCAAATAGTAATTAGGAACCACTATACATGCTTCTGACAGAGAGTGTATCAGGGTCAGAATAATCAGATGACACTGTCTAACCAAAGCACAGATTGAGACAATTACTGCAATAATTAAAGATAAGCAGGGGGGAAAAAGTTCTCTCCAAAATGATTCTTTAAAAAACCAAATACATCCACGTTCTATTATTTGAGATATTTCTTTCTTAGAAGTAATAAATAATACAGTCAGTTCTGCTTGAATGTGTAGTAATATTGTAGTCCAGAATTTTTAAAATATTGCTTCATTTTCTTACTTCTACAGAAGAGGTGGCTTCTATGATTTGAGTTCCATTAACTCTGATGTAGTTATGCCTGGGAGTCTAAGAAATGTCTTAGAAGGTGTTGTTGAATGTGTTATTGACCTTGTGGTAGAATTGTTATAACCAAATCCTTCCATGTTACCATGTTCAGACCTCAGACAGCTCACAACATCGCTGGCTGTTGTAAACAGGGAAACACAGAAATAGTCATAGAAAGCCAACTAGAAACTTATTGAAACCTGTATATTCAGTCTCTCCCCTCCTTTCCTCTCCTCTTTTCTCCTCTCCCTTTCCCTTCTTTTGTCTATCCTTCTTTGTCTCTGTCTCTGTCTGTCTGTCTCTCTTTCTCTGTCTCACCCTCTTTCTCTTTCCTATTGCCTCTTCTACCTCTCCCATTCTCTCACCTTTTCTTTCTCTCCACTTCCTCCTCACCTTCCTTTACATCTCCTTCCTCTCTCTTTTTCCTCCCTCATCCTGTCCTTTCTCCTCTCTGTCCCTGTGCTCTCTTCTTTCCTTCTCTTCTCTCTTCCCAACCTCACCTCTACTTCCCTTTCCTCTCCTCTTTTCCACCTCATATTCTCTCCCATACCCTTTCCTCTCTCTCCTTGCTGTTGTACCTGCTCCATTCCCCATCCCATTTACCCTCAATGATAGAAAACTATATCTATAAAAATCAAGGAATATTTGGGCTCACTCTACTTTTGCCTAGTGTCCACTGGCAGCCTCAGAATAAGAAAAAGGCTACAGTCTTCATTAGGACTTTTGCCAGCATCTATGGTTAACTGGTCCTTGAAGTACAACTGCCCCAGTTTCCTTTATTGTGGTAACATTTTGGATCAGTTTTGCAAATTACCTCAGTGCCCATATGGAGACAAAATAATGATAGGCCTGCAGCTTGAAGTCACATTTGCAAGATGGTTATGTCACAGCAATCATTTCAAAATGAGAACTCCGAGTATACAATCTTGTAAAATCAACAATTATTTAGAAAGATTTTTGACATTATCAATTTAAAGTACTGTTGTCCTAATGTATCTTCCATGCTTCCAGTTAACAATTAAATCACATAAGTTAAATGTGTCATAATAATGTTAGGTTGTTTAATTTGAAAAGCTGCATTGTCATGGAATTGATATGAACTAATCAATGGCTAATCAGTTTAAACAGCAATTGTTACTGAATATATTTATGAGAACTTAATTACTGCTCCATGGTGTCTTGGCAAGTTGGGAGGATTATTAAAAATACTAAAATGTGTCAAAAGGCAACATTAGAAAGCCCAGTGGACTATGAACCTATTAAGCTTTTAGATTTAAGGCATTTTTACTTAGACATATCATCAAATCCTAGTGATAACTTGCAAAATATGTTAATTAGTATTACTGCACTTCCAAACAAGAAAGACACATTTTTGGCTTATTTGAATATTTAGAGTAGCTTGCATATAGCATGGAGGTCACAAATTTCCTAGTCTTGCAGCCAAAGAATCTTGATGTCAGTGATGTTGACAATTTAGGCAACTCTAATTCTATTTGGTAGTTACATGAATTAATGGGCCTGTTTCTTCATTATTAGATGATGGGATTGACCTAGATGATCCTTAAGTTCCTTTCTAGCTTCTGTACCAGGAGTAAGTACAGTCTTATAAAGGATAATGAAAATCACATGGCCCCCCACATCTGTCTTTTTGGCATGTCATAATGTCTGAAATTCTCACCATAAGACATGTTTCTTCAGGTTAAGCTATTGAGTCTCTGGGAAATTCCTGTTAAAAAAACAAATTTGTTAACTGGCAAGGTTACTCATTAAGCCATTAGCAACAATAGTATTTTAATGCAGTTTCCTTTATGGAAGCTAGTTTTATCTTAAACTTTAGGGAATGGAAGAGATAAGTTTTCATGACAAGGAGGATGAGAAAGGTCACTAATGGAGCCTCTTTCTCAGAGTGGATGAAACAGGGAAAGATCCTGGAACTGGAAAGATTTTTTTTTTTCTTTTTCAATAGTAGGTATGTGGGGGGGCAGGGGGGGGGCATTGTTTATAGATATCAAAGACAGTTTTGTCCCGGGAGGTAGAATGGTGTAGGTTGACTGGAACTAGATTTGAAATCAAAGGACTTGGGTTTCACCTTCAAAGCTCTGTCCCTTACCAGTAGTGTGACTATCAAAATTACTTTACCTTTCAGAAACTGTACATAGTTTCCCTTCAATCTCATGAGATGATCAAAACAAGAACTTTATAAACTCTTTAAATGCTATGTGAATGTGAACAATCATGCTTATTTGTTGTTTTTAAATTGTTTCAATTGAGTCTGACTCTTTATGACTTCATTTGAGGATTTCTTGGCAAAAACAGTGGAGTGGTTTGGCCTTTTCCTTCTGTTCATTTTACACATTAGGAAATTGAAGGAAACAGGGCTAAGTGACTTGCTCAGGGTCATATAGCTAGTAGGTGGCTGAAGTCACATTTGAATTCGGGTCTTTCTGATTCTAGTCCTGCACTCTATTGCACTACCTAGCTGCTGCCATTATTCTTATAAGAACTTTTAAATTGAATTTTTTTTCAATTCAGCCATCTTACAACTCCTGTCATGCTTACACCGGTATGCAAATGCATAGCCTCCTGCATATAGAAGATTGATAACACACATATTATATATAATTTTCTTTAGTTCTGTTTCCTGCCAAAATCAGAAAAATAAATGATTTGAAAAACCCCCTTAGATTCCTTCACTGACAGTAAATGCTCAAACTCTTTTTTGTAGCTTCTATTGGCTTTATTTCCTTCATTGATTCTATGATGAACCCAGAATATCAGTTTGGCACAAGGAAGTCTGAGCCCTACTTCTTATTTGAAGCTACAGTAAAGAAAGGAATAGGGAACGTGTGTGTGTGTGTGTGTGTGTGTGTGTGTGTGTGTGTATGTACGTGTTAGAGAGTCTACAGTTTATTGGCAAGAATATCAGTGTCTTTAGGGCTTTTTACTTTGCATCTGCTGCATTCTTTGTTAGCAATGATGAAAGGTGAGATTTGTGTATAAATATATTTTTCTCATTCTACCCTAGTCAGCCTGTAGCAAATAGGGGGAGGAGGACGATGTGACAGAGTATAGATCTCAAAAATAGGAATCCAAGAAATTAAGCAAAGGAAAAGGCATATTTGAAGAGGACTGATAAGTGAATGAGGTGTTTATTAAATCAAAATTGAGTGTGGCAAGTATATATCTATAGAGAGAGGGCAAAAAAACAAACCAGAGCATCTATTTTAAAGAAGGGAGGGATGGGAGATGGGTACTTCAGTAGGGGAGAAAGAAATGAATTTCACAGAGATGTCCTTTAGCCCACAAGTCACCTCAAGAAAGCTATTGGAGGAGGGTATTTTTTCCCCTCCATGTCTATACTCTTGTCATTTCCACATCCATTCCCCTAAAGAAGACAGCAAGGGGTGATTGATATGACAATTGAACCCCAAACACATAGGTTGTATTTACAAAATCAGATTCCCCTAAGGACCCTAACAATGCAACTAAGTTGGTAGACGAGAGCTCAGTTCAAGTGAAACTCTCTGGTAAGAAATAAATTGAAATTTCAACTAATCCTTTGAGAAGAGATGCAGGATTTTGTATCTGTGTGATCACATCACCTGTAATTTTCATGACCCCAGAGTAATGCAATTTAAGACTTTCTCAAAAATTAGCCTTATAGAGATTCAGTCAGTGAAGACTTATACATGAGAAAATCCCACCAACTATTTTGCAAAGAGAAGAAACAGTTAGCTAGTGTGATCACACTAGTCTGGCAGTGTGAAGGATCTTGATTTTTATTGCTGTTAGCCAAGTGAAGGAGTAGTGCCATGAAAACAAAACTTATAAAAGAAATTGGACACTGTCTAACCCTTCAGGCTAAGGCACATGAGAGTGTCTTTTATTACTGTAACAATATATGGATAGACAAGGAGAAAAGGAAAAGTATTTCCCTGCCTAAGAGCAGAGAAAATGAGCTTCAAAAAACAGAGGGGATTAATTGAGAGTACAGTTTCTATATATAGGGAAAGTGAAGTGAAGAGATGAAGTAATTATTTAGATAATTAATGTTGTTAATCTAAAACTCCTTATTTGGTAGGCTGCATTAGCACATTGGCTCTTCACATAGGTCAGATTCTTCCCCCTCTCCCCCCAAAAGAAATGCCCACTGCCATTTGCTTCATTTTAACTGTTTAGACGTGGACCAGAATATTCACCTAACAAAACAGGATTCTCAAAATGGGGAGAAGCTTTCCTTCCTCCAAAAATAAAGTAAGATGACCTTAAAAGTCTAGCCTTTAAGAATCAATATTTACAGAGAAGAGCTATTGCTATTGCTTGGACAGCCCAGTGGAACATGAAATCTATATCAGTTCATTAAAAACCTAGACTTCTCGAGGCCCATCTGTAATAATGACAAGTAGTGATCAATTTTTATTGCAAGATATACCTATATGCATGTATATGCATACTCTTGTACGTAGTATGCTCTGTAAAGAGCTGAATTATTTCAATAGCTCCTCTCCTCTCTCAAAATTTTTGAAGATTCATGGAGTCTGTCACACAATTTTGTTGAAATGGGTCAATAGCTGAGTAGAAGAGACACAGTTACTGGATTTGCAGAGTGATAGAGGAGGAAGTAATCTCTGATTTATAGACCTTAGTGATTGAGTCTAACTACCTCATTTTACAGATAAGAAAATGGAGGCAGAAGAATAAAGTAATTTACCACAGGTCACATGTTTCTAAAGCTCATCTTGGTCTACATCCTCAATTTTACAGATGAAGAAATGGAAACCTAGAAAGATGAAGTGAATTAATTACCAGCTTCATTGAGCTCCTATGTGTCAATGCCCAAATTAAAACCCTGAACTTCTGATTGTATTCTAGGACTCTTTCCATTACACTATGTTTGTGTTATAAGAATCAAAGTATAAAGAATGAAATTGGAAGCCATCACTCTAGAACACACTGCAATCTAAACATAGCACTATAGATTGTCAGGTTATCCCTATTTTGCTAAAATGTCTTGCTCTTATATTGAGTCCTGATTGAGTTTTCCCTGTCCAGTGTTCTCAGACCTTAATGTGCTGCCCACATGTCCTAAGCATAAGTCATAATGCTATACAATAATGGTATCTAGAGAGGAAACCACTAGCAGAGGTTTCCTTCTGGGAAGACTCTAAGGCTCCCAATTACTCTAAATCAAGAGAGAAGTCAGTCAGATTTGAAGGAAGGATCTTGCATTCAAAATCAGCAAGGAGAGAAAGGTTTGATGAACAGATGAAGTTTCTGGACTTGTCAGAACTGTTGAAAACTGTTAGCCATCAAATGCAGCATATCCCTATTTTCCCTTTAGGTATTGATGGGATATACTAACAAATTTACTTTTCTTTCTCTTGTTAAAAGAAAAGCAAGCTTCTCCATGGTATCCTGTCACTTTAAACCAATTTCAAATCAGATTATTTGACCTATGGAATCTGGAGAATCCTCACTTAATCCCTGCTCAGTTGGACTTAACCCAAGGCTAGGAAGAGCTTCTTGGTAAAGAGATAGGAAGTCTCTAACTAGTCCCCTCTCAAAATGTTGAAGATTCATGGAGTCTCTCACACCATTTTGTTGAAATGGGTCAATAGCTGAGTAGAAGAGACACAGTAACTAGATTTATAGAGTGATAGAGGAGGAAGAAATCGCTGATTCATAGTCCTCAGTGGTTGAGTCTAACTTCCTCATTTTACAGATAAGGAAATGGAGACATGAGAATAAAGTAATATATCTCAGGTCACATGTTTCTAAAGCTCATCTTGGTCTATTTCCTCAATTTTACAGGTGAAGAAATGGAATCCTAGAAAGAGTTACTATCTTAGCCCTTAATGGGAGAGTCTAAGTACCATATCTTCCTTAATTGAACTTCAGTTTGTTTCACATGTAGAAGTCATGATTGTCACAAGGGAATTATTGCAAAAGGTAGTGCCCTTCACGGCTTTGGAAGCAAATGGTACAGAGAGTATGAAACTCATTACTCATGGAGATTGTCCAGGGCTCCTTGGGAGAGAGTCAGAAGGCCAGGGTCCTTGAGCAGTTTGAAATCAGGTCCTTATTTCCGTGATTCATTGACAATCTACTCTAGCGGGACTGGCTCTATGAATCTCAGCCTCAGCTGCAGTTGTATTCAGAAACAATGAGGATTTCATGTGTTAATTTTTTTTTTCTTGACTGTGAATAAATATCAGATGTTGCTACTGACCCTTCCTGAAGATCTAACCATCTTGGTCAAGTGGTTTATTGTTGATTCAGGTTGAGATTTTACAGTCATGAAGTATTTATTGAGTACGCCCACCATGGGTACTATACTAGGTGCTAGGCACAGATCAATCTGAAAGTGCATATTTCTTGAATTTAAGACCAAGGCTTTTATGAGCCCATTGTTTTGTTGATTCTGCAGTCAGAGGGACTGACATTAGTATTACCAATAACATATTGTCACAGGGTGTTAATATGTCTAATACTTTGGTATTTCAATGGATTTGTGATCACTTCCTGTGGTTTTCCCTAGTGATTGGTGAGGCCCTGGTCCATATTAGCATATCATGAGATGACCTGGCAATATTAAATTACTTCACTCCCATCTCTATTTTTCACTATTCACAGTTCTCTACTTCCTTGCCCATAACCTTGCCTTTACCAGGCTACTCTTCTCCCTAAATTCCCCAACCCCTGTCATCTTTCCAACTACTCTTTCTATGTCGTCTTCCACATTATAATGTATGCTTCTTGAGAATAGGAACCATTGCATTTGTTTATGTTGGTTTTTTAATATTTTAAGTCATTATTAATTTTTAACAATTTTCTTTTTCAATTTTGAGATTCAAATTCTCTCGCTCCCTTACATCCCCTCCCCACCTCTGAAAAGGCAAGCAATATAATGTTGTTTATATATGTGAAATCATGTAAAACATATTTCCATACTAGCCATATTTCAAAAAAAATTAGAGAAAATTATACTTCACTTTGCACTCAAAGTTTATCAATTCTCTTTCTAGAGGGGTATAATATTTTTTCATCATGAGTTATTTGGAAAGGTCTTAGATCATTGTATTCATCAGAGTCATGAAGTCTTTCACAGTTGGTCATCATTATTACATTGCTGTTACTGTGTGCAATGATCTCCCAGTTTTTCTCACTTCATTTTGCATCAGTTTATATAGACATAGTCATGTTTTTTTCTGAAACCATCTGCCTTGTCACTTCTTAGAGTACAATAATACCCAGTCACAAATTATGTTACAACTTGTTCAGCCTTTTCTCAATTGATGTGTATCCCCTCAATTTCCAATTCTTTGCCACAGGAAAAAGCTGCTGTGAATGTTTGTATATATAAAGTATACATATGTATACAAGTCCCTTTCCTTTTTCTTTGATCACTTTGGGATAGAGATCCTTTAAAGGGTATGTACAGTTTTATTGCCCTTTTTGCATAGTTCCCATAGTATGGGCATAGAATGTCATTTAGGTATAGAGAATACTACTAGGCATAGAGAATACAACAATAATTCATTGGTGTACCTATTTTTCCCTTGTCTTGTCCAATATTTGTTATTTCTAATAGGTTTGAGGTAGTTCATCAGAATTATTTTGATTTGTAATTTTATCAGTAGAGATTTAAAGAATTTTTCATATGGCTAGATATATATAGAGAGATATGTAGCTCTCTATCATCTATCTATCTGTATCAGTATTTCATCAGTATGCATATTACCAGGAAAATATACATTTTATTAAACTTTATTCTTCAGTTCTTGTCTTTTTCTTCCCATATACTCTTGCTGGGGAACTTCCTTATATTTATACCTTATTAAGTTTTAAATGATTCCAGATTATTCTCAAAATTTGGTCAATTATCTTCTCTTTTTCAAATATTTTACAAATATATATATATACTTCTGAAGTTGATGTGGAAGGTACCCTAACTACCATTCTAGCAGGTCTATTGAATTGAGTGTCCTTGGGACTGAATGAAAAGAATAAGCATTTATGAAGATTCTACTATGTGCTATGCATTGTTCTAATGACTTTAAACAATTATTTTATTAGATCGTCAAAACAATTTTGGTGAATTTATGTTTGAGGAAACTACAGCAGATGTCTCTCTCTCTCCCTCTCTTCAAGGCAATGGGGTTAAATGGCTTGCCCAAGGCCACACAGGTATTCCTGACTCCAGGGCCAGTGCTCTATCCACTGCGCCATCCAGACACCCCTCTTAGTGTCTCTTATTGCCTATGTACCATCAAACAAGTCATTCAACCTATCTAGACCCCCAATTCTTCATCTATTAAAACAAGGGAATTGAACTAGATGATCACCAGCCTTGAATCAATAATCCTATGAACACTTAGTGTTCATGTTAAAAAAAAATTTTTTTTGGAGGTCATAGATAGTAAAGTGGGTATAAACAGATAATTGCAGGATTTTTGTTTACATTGGGTGGTTATATATTTGTTTGCTATTATTGCCAGTCTCAGCAAAGTACAAAGCTTGTCCCATCCCCACTTTTCATTTTGTTTCTTTTCCTGAATGATGGACTTGGTTGGAAAAGGGATGGAGGCGACTCCTAATACATTGGATTATTTATCTTTTCATTTAGTAATTACTGCATGGCAGCAAACAGAGGTGGCTCTGAGTGAATGTTGACATCTAATTTTCAGGTTCTGTGTTGCTCTGATAAAGGTAGATCTCTTTGGTTTTCATACACAAACTTTCACTGAGGTAATTATGTTCAGCTCAATGAAGTATTGAGCAGGGTTTAACACTGGCATGTCACAGTGAGTCCAGAAAGGAGACTATGTTTCTAGTTTAGTTGAAGGGCCAAAAGATGATGTCATTTAATAGGCACACAAAAGCAGTAAATTGTATTCTTGAAATCTCTCTCTATTGGTAAATTATGTCCCTTTGCTTCTCCTAGGCCTATCATAAAATATAAATATAATCCACAAAGAAAAGTCTCCCCCAACTTTTCAGAGCCTGCATGTACTACATTGTCTCTGTGGGTAAAATAATACCTTCTGGATACACTAGAAGATGTTCTAGTTATGCTAAAGAGACTTGTAATCAAGTGGTAAGATTTAATGATGAGTGGTAATTAGGCTGATTGGCCCAAAGAACCTGGCTGTAACAATAGACAAGGACCTTGGGACCCTGACTTCATGAGGGATACATTGTTGTTTTTGTCATTTTTCAGTCATGGCTAACTCTTCATGATCCCATTTGGAGTTTTCTTAGTAAAGATACTGAAGCCATTTTCCCAGGAAACAGGCAAACAGGCTTAAGTGACTTCCCCATGACCATAAGGTCAGTGCATGTCTGAGGCTACATCTGACCTCAGGAAAATGAATCTTCCTGACTCCAGGCCCAGCACTGTGTCACCTAGCTGCCTCTCCTGAGTGATTTAGGAAGACACAAATTAGTTCAACAAAAAGATTTAAGTGACAGTGGAGGAGGGTTTTCTAGAAATGGTGGTGATGCTTGGGGTACCACTAAGCCTTGATAATTGACTCATAGGATCATACTTTGGAAAAGACCACTTATGCCAATTCCCCAATTTTATATGTGAGGAAACCAATGTCCAGAAAGTTTACATCATTTGGTCAAGGTCATCACAGGTAGTAAATGAAATCCTCTGACTCCAAATCCTTTGTACTTTTAATTGTGCCATAGGTTTTTTTCCCTCTAGTTACAAATTCTGAGCATTCACGCTCTCTCCCGCCAAACTGTTCTCAACCAAGGTGAGGCTCTTTATGGATCATTTGTACAAAATTCCCTCTTTGCAATTCCACATTTTTCTCAAGGTATAGCTTGAGGTGTTTGGGAATGATGCTTCCCACCATTTTCCAGGACTTATCAATCAATCAATCAACAGGAGAATACTTAATGCAATTAGCATGGCCATTCCTCCATTGATAGATATACTTGTCCATCATCAGGGTTCATATTCCAACCTTTTCAACTGGGTAAAATCTGCCAAAGCTTAACTCTAGAGCTATAGCCTTCAAGAAGCTAGGCTCATCTTCACACCTCACTAAGCAATCAGGATAAGACTTTCATGAAATTAGGTCTTTATTTTATTGTTATTCAGACGTGTTTTGGTTGGTGAGAAAAACCAGTCAATCAATAAATAACAATAATCAGCAATTTAGCAAGTATTTATTAAAAACCTTCTTTGTGGCAAACACTGTGCTAGGTTCTGGGAATATAAAGACAAAAGCAAAGCAGTCCTTACTCTCTGGGTATTTGATCTTTAAAGGACAAGGCTTGTGCATAAAATATACATAAAACACATATGCCATAACATTTGGGAGGGAGGGAGAGAGAGAGAGAGAGAGAGAGAGAGAGAGAGCATTAGCAACTTTCTTTTGTTTTTCTGATTCCTCTGCCCATTGAAATTTAAGCTCCCTTAATAAATAGTATTTATGAATTATGGTAATCAAAAATATTTATCAGTTTTAAAAAATATCCCTTTAGGTTTCTGGCATATACAGTTAAATTAAAATAATTAAATGCTTACTAGTGTCAAGTACTATGTATGCTTAGGGGCTTGGTGAGATTTAAAACTTAAATAAGACATAGTCACAGAAGCAACTTTTAGTCTCCCAGGGAGATAGATGACTCATACACAGTAATACTAAAATACTCATCAGTATATGACCAGCTCCCTAGAAAGGTTCCACACCAGGGGGGCACAGGTCATTAAAATGTGGGATTATTTTGGGGAAGGGTTCAGAGATTTCTCAAAATAAATCTTGTTCCTTGAATGCCATCAGGGTTTTGTGTTAAGAGCTGAAATAGAACTTGAGAATTTACCTGGTCCATTCCTTTGCCTTGAGGCAAGATCTTAATTTAACTGAACCTACAGTTAAAAAATATTACAATTTTTAGAAGAATTGGAGAAAAGAGACAGAAGAAAAGGTGAAGGTGATCATTATATTCCTTCCTGTTCAAAATTCATGCATTGAAATGTTATTTTTTGGAGTGTGTGTGTGTGTGTGTGTGTGTGTGTGTGTGTGTGTGTAGTAATAGGAACATCAGAAGATCCTAGACTTAGTGCTCCAAGGGATATTACAGATCTCTTTATTATGTTCCTTCAATTTAGAGATGTCACAACTGAGGCTTTCAAGAGATTGCATTACTGTCCAAGTTAGAGATAGGAAGTAGCAGACCTGGGATATGAACCCTGACTACAAATCTCGAATTTTTCAATGATATTCCCTTGCCTTTTGATTACTTCATCTAAGCACCATAGTTTTTTCTTGTGGTTTGTTTTGCTTTGTTTTCTTTTTTTCCCTCAAGGCAGAGTTAAATGACTTGCCTGAGGTCACATGTCTAGTTGGTATTAAGTGCCCAAGGTCAGATCTGGACTGTGGTTCTCCTGACTTCAGGGTTAGTACTCAATACCAAAGTTTACTTTATCTTCCCCTCCTTCATCCTGCCCAAGCTCATCTGCCTTTATTTTTCTTTTCCCCTATCCTCTTTTATCTTTCTCCCTTTTTTCTTTAGACTCTCTCTTCCTCTTTCACTATTTTCATCTCCACATTTCAGAGCCCAAAGATGTGAATTGTTTTCTTGGTCTGTTGGATAAGTTTTATTGCTATTTCAGCCTTTAAATCTCTGCCATTCCACCTGCTCAGGCATAGAGATTTTCTTCCACTGTCTAGTGGAACCTTCTTTGCCTCAGCTTTCTCATCTTTAAAATGACCCAGAGTAGGAAAGGGCAAACTATTCCAATATTTCTGACAAGACACCCCCAAATGTGCTTGTGAGAGTTGGACATGACTAATTGACTAAATAATTATTTTGGTTTTTCCTGTGCTGAGTATAGCAATTTTGTACTGATAAGATCCCAATCTAGTTATAGAACATATATAAACACATAGGGATAAAATATTACCTTTTCCCTCTTTCTACCAATGTCCCTGATCTGTCATTCAGCATTAGGTCAGTCAGGATGAATTTAATTGGTTGCTTCATTTTTGTCAGCTAGACTGATGGTAATTAACAGTTAAGCTAGCCAATTAAAGAGGATTCAGAAACTACAATATGTTTTCCTTCTCTCCTCTAACAATTCAGTATAAGAAAAATAAGTTTCAGATAGTTCTTTATACATATAAAGTGACTGATGCCATTCAAGTCATACCTGAACAACAGAAGACATTAATAAACTTTCATACAGTTTCTGACTGTCTTTCTTGAAAATTCATAAGAACTGTTTTATAGAGTAAGGGAATTAGAGTTGGTTCTTTGTCATCCTTCAATATCCCCATGTGTTTATCTTCCCAATTGGACTTTAATTTTTCATCATCTAGATTCTTGGTATACAAAGACAAAAATAAAGTGTTTGTTTGCCCTGACTTGATTGTAATTGTCCTGGAGGAGACACCATGCATCTATATTAATTCATACATAGTAAATACAAAATATTTTGGCAAGAGGACCTTGGTGCTTATTGGGTAACATGGCATCTCATTTGCCAAAATAGTTCATATTTTGAATTATCTAATTAGTCTGGATTTTTAAAAAACTATTACTTTCAAGTCTCTTATTTCTTCTTTGGTACCACCAAATATTCTATCACCTGTTAGATAGTGATGCTTGGCCTATAGCTCCCCAGTTTCAACAGTCAGTTTTCACAGGTATAGATAACTAAAAGAAAATCTATCTCTACTTTCCCATTCAATTATGCATTGGGTGGCATATCACGTATGGCCACAATGTCATTTGAATGTGACATTGGGAAAATATCCATTCGAGAATGCTTGGAAACTTGGCTTTTTATGTGAATTAGCTGCCGAGTTGGTTTTGGCTTGTTGATTTTGGATCGAAGACAAGCAGATAGACCAAGCTAGGGGTGGTAACTGAAGGGATTCAGTGGCCTAGGATAAAAGCTTCTCCCTTTAGCCTTGCTATATTTTGCTGCTTTGTTCAGTTCATTGAATTGTCTCTTGCAAAATAGATTAAATGTTTCAGCAAGTGATAAATTGTGGTTATTGATGGGCCATTCAGTTGCATGTTTCCAGTGATTGTTGATTGGTAGGAGATGTTACATGATAAATTCCAAGCTGTAGACAATTTTTGGATCAATCAGGAAAGGTCCATGTGCTACCTCTGACTTCTGTGTTTTTGGTCTCTGACTTAAAGAAGGGAATAGTACCCAGACCATCTATTAGTTTTCACCCAGGACTGAATGACTTTGGCTATAGCATGCATGTTAAGGCATTTTTTTAAAAAAAATGCTTTTTGGGCCTGGGCAGAAAAGAGTCTATTTTAAAACCATTACTGTCAATTCTGCATTTTTTATGCTAATGAAGGGGAGCAGTGGTACATGGATAATCCAAAACAGTGGATAATCAAAATATCATTTACATTTGGCTCTGTGCTACATCATATCAATTTGGCAGCAGCAGACTTGCCTCTTTAATTACGTTTAGCTGAGACTGGTATTAAGATGAATTTTCATTCCTTGAGCATAAACCAAATTGTGGAGCTTTGGAGAATACTCAGAAGCATATCAGAAGCAAGGGGAGTTAACTCAGGATTTTAAAAAAATTGCTAGGAAAATAGGATTAGAAGTAATAACTGGTAGAAGCAGCTAGATAGACCAGTGGTGAAGCACTGGGCTTGGAGTCAGAAAGTTCAGAATTCAGATTTGTCCTCAGATACTTAACTAGTTGAGTCACATTGAGCAAGTCACTTACCATCTATCTGACTCAGATTTTTCAGTTTCCTAGAAGATGGGAATAATAGCAGAACTTGTAGGGTGGTATTGAGGATCAAATGGGATAATATTTGTAAAGTACTTATCACAATATTTGGAACAGAGTAGTCTCTATTGTTTCTATTCAGTTGTTTCATTTATGTCAGACTCTTCATCACTCCATTCAGAGTTTTACTGACAGAGACCCCAGCATGATTTACCATTTTCTTCTCCAGCTCATTTTACAGACGAGGAAACTGAGGTAAAAAGTGACTTGCCCAGGGTCCTACATCTAGTCTGTGTCTGAAGCTGGCTTTGATATAAAAAAAGATGAGGCTTCCTGCTCTCAGTTCTGGCACCCTCTTCATTGTACCACATGCTACTGCTCAATATACATGCTTATTCTCTTCCTTTCAACTAATTCTTATCAGATAGAGAACTTCAGTAGGTATCTTTAATAGTCATAGGATCTTTGAATTTTATCTCTGTATTATAGTTCTAGTATTATTTCTAGAATCTATATGTAATTCTAGTTCTGCTACATGTTCTTGGTTAAGTTCCTCTGAGTTTCCGAATCTATTAGATGCAGAGAGAAGAATAACAGTCATATACAGTGGAAAAGGTTTTAGATTCCAATTCTGAGAACCCAGTTTTAATTTCACTTTTTAACTTTCTAAATGTATGAGTCACAATGTCTCTTAAGACTCAGCTTCCTTATCTTTAGAGTGGGGGAAGTGTGAACTTGATTGATCTAGTCTATGAACCTTCCAGCTCTTGAATTCTTATGCACCAGGATAGATTTGTGCCTGGCTTAGCTAGTCATTCATGTGGTATCTTTTGTCCTTCTGGAGGAATCACAACATAGATTCAGAAGCCAAACCTATGCTAAATTCTATTCACTGATCACCCACTGAGTGAAGCAGATGATTTTTCCCCCTCCCATTCTCTTTTAGTGTTGGTTTCACTGTAATGTAGCCAGTTGTAGTAAACAACAAGCTACCTCATTAACAACTTCACAAATACAAAAATACTCCATCCAAAGAATGAGGCTGCTGTATCTAACCCCAAATAAGAGGGAGATTCATGATGACATTACTGTTATTGATACATAGTTGTCAATCTCTAACAGTGCACATGTGACAATCTATAAAAATAGTTAAGCATATTTCCCTACTTTCCCTTTCTTTCTTTTGCCATGGTTAAGAGTCAAGGCAAATGAACTGTGAGGGCAGGAAGGGAGTAGATAAGAACCTAATGAGGGCTTCAACTTCTCTCTTCAAGAGCCTGTGGGTTGATGAGGTTGTCTAGGCCATTATGTGCCAGTATCAAAGCTGGCAGCCTCTTCCTGTCAAAACAGTAAAATGAATGCATCACAAAAAAGTGGGGGCAATAAGGTGGTACAGTGGATAAAATACTGGTCCTGGAGTCAGGAGGACTCTCATGTCCTTTGTAGCCCTAATGCCAAATGATTATGAAGAATTAGCTCTTGGTTACAGAGAACTCCAAAGTTCTGGATAATGATAAATCTTTTTTTTTTTTTAGGTTTTTGCAAGGCAATAGGGTTAAGTAGCTTGCCAAAGGCCACACAGCTAGGTAATTAGTAAGAGTCTGAGGCCGGATTTGAACCCAGATACTCCTGACTCCAGGGCCAATGTTCTATCCACTGCGCCAACTAGCTGCCCCAATGACAAATCTTTGTCACAAGGTCAAAGGCAGCTGTATCTTTGATGCTTGGGAAGTATCCTGATTAGAATAGAAGAAAGAATACTAGTTCTAGGGGCGGCTAGGTGGCACAGTGGATACAGCACCGGCCCTGGAGTCAGGAGTACCTGGGTTCAAATCCGGTCTCAGACACTTACTAATTACCTAGCTGGGCAAACCACTTAACCCCATTTGCCTTTCAAAAAAAAACCTAAAAACAAATACTAGTTCTAAAGTTAGAGGACTTCGGTTTAAATCCTACCTCAGAGTCTTACTATACAATTGACTCGGAAAAAGTCAATTACTCTCTGTAGACCTTGTATCCTCATTTGTAAAATGAGGGGATTAGACTAGCTACCCTTACCAAAGTTCCCATTCAATTTTGGGTCCTATAATTTCTGATCTCATGAATACTTTTTGAGTCCTTCCCTATTTGAACAGGTATTCTTGTGTCTGAGGTTGAGAATACACTTCAGTAAGAGGTCATGGGCACCAAAACAACCTTCTCCTTTAAAATAATATCCATATGAGGCAAGGTCCAGGGCTCTATAGCCCAGGGATGGAGTTAAGTAGAAAAAGAGTAAAATGTTTATTCTAAAAATTTCATATTCATTGGAGCACACTAGTACTTCACCTATCAAATACAGGCAGCTTTTCCATGTTCCTTAAGGAAATCCCTCTTCCCATGGCCTTGCCTTTTTATGACTCATGAATGACAACCGGCACAACATAATCCCAAGTGAGAGAGGTCATGCTGACTAAGCCATTCCAAAAAACAAAACTGAAAACCTATTATTTCTTAGGTAAAAAAAAACAACAAAAAACAACATTTGGGTCAGTGGTAAAAGTTGCCTTCTTGCTATTTCCTACCCAGGTCAAGCCCTAAGAAAAAGGATAATAAAGACACAATTTTCTATAAGAGTGCCCTTCCTTGTTCAACATTTGGGAGCTCTTCTTACTAGAATTTCCTAGGAGTGTGAAAATGATTTGTAATAAGGGATTAGAGATTTATGACACATGGGTTCTACTCATATGGAGTTTGTGCCATCCAAAAAAAAATTATTTATTGGTGGAATTTTAAGTTCTGTGACATCTTAGATACAGACATTTTCTTTGAGTGACAATTCAGGTATGTAGTGACTGCCTAGTCTAACTAAGTATTAAAAGAAATAAAGCTCTTGACTATTCCATTGTTTATCCTGACTCTTTTATTGGCTGTGGGGTGGCTAGGTGGATCAGTGGATAGAGCGCTGACCTTGGAGGCAAGAGCATGGGAGTTCGATTCCAGCCTCAGACACTTGACAACTACCTGTGTGACTTTGGGCAAGTCACATAACCCTGATTGGCTTGCATCCAGGGCCATCCCCAGTAGTCCTGATTCATATCTCACCACTGGACCCAGATGGCTCTGGAGGAGAAAGTAAGACTGGTGACAGCCCAGCACCCCCTTACTCAAATCCAGTTCACATGCTTATCATGGCATCACCTCCCTTCAAGAACAAAGAACAAACATTGTTGTTGTTGTTGTTATCATTGGCTGTACCTTCATTTTTCAATTGCTTAGATTAGGCTGTTTTTGAATTCTGATTTCATTACAGGTTCACCTTAATAGTAAATATGCCCTCAGACACTTACTAGCTGTATGACCCTGGGCAAGTCATTTAACCCTATTTCTGTATCTTTGCCAAGAAAACCACAAATGGGCTCATGGAGAGTTGCAAATGACTGAAAATGACTGGATATAAAATGGGGCCTAAATTCATGGATATATATGAAGTATAGTTATAGTATTAAAACACTGAAGAGAAACAGGGAGCCCATATAAAGAACAATTGCACCCTAGCTGCCTGCCCAAATGGGTTGTATAAAAGAAAGTACAAAGAACATTCATGAAAGAGAGACATCCACAGAATCCTCACAGCTGCAGACCCAACCAAAATTAGATATTTTGATACCCAGAGGTAGCAATATACCTCATTATCAAATCATCTTTTTGTCTTCCCTCTACAATAATATTTCACCTGTAGGCACCTATTTCTATGCATGATATCATTCCTATTTGAATATAAGCTCTATGAGAGCAGGGACTGTTTTTGCCTATTTTGGTATGATTAATATTAGCAAAATATCTGCTATAAGACAATTTCTTTTTTAATGCTTGTTTATTGATTGAAATTCAGTTAAAGAGAAGAGGAGAGGGGCGGCTAGGTGGCGCAGTGGATAAAGCACCGGCCCTGGAGTCAGGAGTACCTGGGTTCAAATCTGGTCTCAGACACTTAATAATTACCTAGCTGTGTGGCCTTGGGCAAGCCACTTAACCCCGTTTGCCTTACAAAAAAACCTTAAAGAAAAGAGATAAGAGGAGAAAAATCTAGGTCATGGACCTCTTGGGGAGAAAAAGATGCTGGGAAATCAGCCCCCTATGGATCAAGATAACTGAGACACTGCCTTAGGAATGAGGATGAGAGAATGAGAGGGCTAAGCAGAGGATGAAGCTCTTCAAGGTTTCTTCTTAGACTAGGAGGGAAGCAATTTTTCCATTTGAATGATTCTTATCTTAATTATTCTTGCTCTTTACATACAATGTTCCCTTGATTCTATCTCATTTGAAGTGTATAAGTGCTAATAGCACCCTCTACTTTTTGATGTTTTGGGATAAAGCCCCAGATTTGACTATAGTTTCCAAAATTTTATCTGGGTCTTTCTTATAACTAAACCAGTCTTGCCACTGAACTTGGATGACTGAAGGAAAGAGTGAGGGTGAAGATTTTCATGGCTCTGCCTCACTGATAATCAATTCATATGCAAGTCATCACTTTCAGGATACCATTGATCTCAAACACAACAACAGTTCCTCCCAAAGGCAACAAGATTGGAGTTAATTTTCATTCAATAATAACTGACTTTCCTCCTCTCATCTCCTTAGATGCACTAAATTACTCTCTGTTCACTAAAAGACCTACTAAACAATTCTACCTGCTCTTCTCCATTCCCCAACTCAGTTGGTTTCCATTGTTACTATACAATTCTACTTTCTCTTTCAAATGAAGGATAGATAGGTGATGGATAGAAGAAAATGGAAAGGAGCTGACCTGATGATTTCCCCTTGATACTTCATTTGGTTTTAAATGGTTGTAAAAAAGGCTCAGCTATTTGGGCAAGATGTTAGGAACATGTGCAGAGAAGCTCTTTCTAAATGTACCAGCCATGTGGTGCATTCTACTGTTGAATTCTAAGCAAGTTTTTAATTTTACCGGAGTCTGAGAATTATCTCTTTTTATAAAACTATGATGGCAAGCTCAAATTTCACTGACACTTAGAAGAGGACTTTGTTTCTACTTTCTGCACAAAGGTTCATATACCCTAAAAGGGCTTGATAAACATGTGTGAATTCAATGTATATGTATGTATATGTAAATATTTCATAATTTCATACTGATGATGGTTATTTTCAGGTTACAGTTGTTAGGCAAGAGTAGCAAGCAAGGTCTTTTCTGCCATAGTTTCTGGAAAATTATACCAGTAGAAGAATCAGCATCTCAAGATAGAAAGTACACTAGTTCTGGGACAGTGGATCTGGGTTCCAATGTTACCTTTCCCTGGATAACTAGAGGGACTCATTTAACATCTTTGAATCTAAGTTTCCTGACATGTAACATGAGTGGGTTGGAACAAAAGTCCTCTAAAGTCTCATTTGGTTATAAATCTCTGACTTCATGATGGCGTGGCACAATGGATATACGCATTTTCTTTATACAAGTTTTCTCTCCCAATAACCCCTCCCCCCTGAAATAGTTTAATTACTAACCACAATCATTAAGGAAGGGCAGATGGAAAGAGAAAATGAAAAAATATGGATGTTATTTTCAGCCCAAGTTCTAAATGAGATAGAAAGTCAATGATGTGATTCATGCTGCTCCAATGAGCAAGAGTGTTATAGAAAATTTTCATGCCAGAAGCTGTCATGTGATTGGATAGATAAAAATAATGACAACCAGATAACCCACAAGTAGAATGATAACTTCAGGAAGGGACAGCAGAAGATTCTTAGCAAAGTATCTTTGGTCCCTGATATTTCTCATCAGAAAATGCTTTCACACAGAGCATTAACCTTACAATTAAGAATACCTATCAGGAGAACAATTCAACCTCCATTATCCAAGGTCTGGAATATATATGCATGTGTGTATGTATATATTTCATTCCCTTTTTGAATTTTGCATTCTTGGTTAAAAGAATATTTATGTACTCATGTGAACATCCTAAAGACATGGCTTAAATGAAATAGTAAGCACACAATAGAACATCCTGGAGTGGGGTTCAGGGAACAGAGACTGGGATTTATGTCCTCTTTTGACATGGGGAAGGGTGGTATCAATACGCAAATATTCAAAGGACCTGTTAGCTCATCAATGTGGTTATTGCCCATAATGACACCAAGAGGTGTCCTCTCTTAGAGGTAGTGTGGAATAATGGAGAGCTCTGGATTTAGATAGCTTGAGTTAGGTTTAAATCCTGCCTTAGACATCTATTAGCTGTATAATTCTCTCTTTGTGAGTCTCAAATGAATCCACTCAATGTGATAAGGTATTTCTTCCTTTTTTCATAGCATCCTGTTATGACATCATGACACTATGATATATACTTATGGAGCTTACTGGTTGTATGTAAATTATCCTTAACTCTTATCAAGAAAAAAAGAGCATAGGGAGATATAGATATGGGTATATATGTATATATATATATATATATATACATATATATGTATATATCTGTGTGTGAAGCCATGTTTCTATGAAGTCATTTTTCCTAAACCATCACCTTCATTTTATGACTATTACCCATTTAATTTTCCACTGTCATCAGCACAGCACAATGAGCACTCAATATTTCCCTATGAACCAGATGCACCTATATGCAAACTGGATAGCCAGGCTTGTCATATCACCATTCTTCTCAAGACTTGCTCTAATTGGGAGGAACTGAGTTTCTTGGAGCCCAAACCGTCAAATCTGTTTTTCTGATGTGTCTGTAACTATAGTGATTTGCAAGTAGTGGGAGCCAGATCAGTGAGGTACTGACTTGTACTTGAGACTGAGTTTACCAACAGTAGCTAATTAGTGGTCATATTTGGATGAATTATAACTCATAGAAACACTGCAAATGAGAAGCTGTGATTCCCATACTCTGAGCTGATCTTTGTTGCATTCATAAACATAAGAAGCAACAATCTTATGATTCTTTTAGTTATATATGGAGAGCAAAATATACCTGAAGATGATAGGAACTTAAAAGCTCAGCATCATAACACCTACTTTCTTTCAAGGTCTGAAGAAATGAGTTAGAGCTGAGGCTGGAACAAGTTCAATTATATTTGCTTAGTAATAGCTTTTTTGAGCTTTTTATAAGTACAAAACATTTTAAGTGTATTCTTGTCTGACTCTCAAATGTAATCCTATGAGGTAGAAAAAGCAGATTATCATATCACTTTTGCAGATGAAGATCCTGAGGTTCAGTGATATAAAGTCATTTGTCCAAGATGACATAACTAGGTATAATCAGAGAGAAGACCCAGGTCAACTGACTCCAGGTCCCATTGCCTTTCTACATTACCATGGCCTCAAAGTTAGATTTGCTGTAAGACAGATTCTAATTCTCAAATTCACATTTCCTTTCTCTACATTTTATTCAACCTAATAAAGACTGCATTTCATGCTGCCTCTACTTGATTATTTGACAGTTTCAACAATCTGAACAGGTAAAAGCAACAGTACATGCACAGTTGGGATGAAGGATGTGTGTAATAAGAGATTTTGTCTTAGATTGATCCACAGTATGTGAACCCCAAGGAATATATCACATCTACAAGAAAGGCTCACCTGTAAAGAAAAATAAACTGCAAAGTTGATTAGATAGTAGAGTATATATAGAATTGGTCTCTGTATGAGTGAGCAAATGAATGAATGAAAAAAAAAATTGTTGTGTTTACTATGTCCAAATCACTGGACTAATTAGTACGAATTTTTACAGAAAGGCAAAATAATTCCTGATTTCAATTAACTCATCTTCTAATAGTGGAAGACAATGCTTATGGAAACTTTGTTCTTCGATCTACATTTTTAAATAGCATGATAGAGATTTTCTTTTTTCCAATGATTATAGTCATCTGATTAGAGACTGGACAATTCACCTACTCTTAATTATAATTTATAAATGGTACTAGTTCAGGATTTATTGACAATCTAATTGAAAATTAATTTCATTTTAATAAACATTTAGTACTATCAATGTCCACATTCATCTCTACATTCAATTTTTTTCCGTTAGTAGAATCATAGAATAGCAATTTTAACTTTGGAATTCAGCTAGTGAAATCTCTGAATTTTATAGAAAAGGAACAAATTCAGTTCAGTGAAGAGAACCCATTTGTCTAAATCTATGCAGCTAATTAGTTATTAAATCTGAGACTATAATTCAGGATCCCTAACATCTCAACTGGATGATTCCAGGGTCTCTCTCTCTCTCTCTCTGCTTCTGTGTTTGGTGTCAGTTGAAATTTAATGTGTCTGTTACCAAATGTGTGTATGTGTGTGTTCCTGTGAGCCAATATATAACTATAGAGTGTATAGAAAGCATAATGCTTGTCATAATCCTCCCAGGTGGGCTAGCACTATTAGCTGGACCAGAACACTATTCAAAATCATATTCAAAAATAACACTATGTCAAGGCTGGGAAGAGATCATATAAGAGCAAGTCTGACTCCCTCATTTTACAGATGTGAAAATTAAAGCCCACAGAGGCAAAGTCACATTTGCTATGTAGCCCAGTAAGTTAATAGCAGAGTTGAATGGTTTTAGATTGTAGTAGGAAATTGTTTTCTATACAACAGAAGACACAAATAATATATTGTGTAGCTTCATAGAAGGAGACAGCACCATCATGAGACCTGACAGTAGCAGTACCTGCTGCTCAGCTAGGTGAAACCCTGACTAGGGCACCAGCCCTGGACTCAGGAGGATCTGAATTCAAATTTGTCCTCAGAAACTTACTAACAGTGTGACTCTAGGGAAGACTAGGGGAAAGGAAAAAAAGGTAGTTGACAGAGAAATTCCAAAGTCAACATAAGGGCAGCATGGCTGATCATGTTAGGGCTGTCCAACTCATTCCCCATCATCAGCAAAAGGAAGCATGTTCTATTAGGACTTCCTAGTATTCCATTTCCTTTGGACAATTGTTCTCGAGGACATAAAAAGCCTGAAAGCTGATGTTTTAGACTCCATTCCCACTCCTTCAGGAAACTCTTTCAGCTCTACAATCTACGAGCATCATCAAAAGTCCTTGAGTTGGTCCTTTGGGAGCTGCTGTATACCAGCCAGTGCTCTCTAAGCTCACAAGCAGTTTGACATGAAAACAATCAGAGCTGCCTTGTATAGTCAGAGTAGACTAAAGCTGGAAAACAAGCCTAAAGAATCCCAAGGTTAGAGCCTGGCCTGCATTCAGAATCACTTTTTCCATGTTCCCTATTTTCATACAAAAAACTGATGTGAAAGCTGCATTGCCCTACAGAGCACCCTAGAGCACAGTGCAAATGACAAACTGATTATCAAAGAAGAAGAAAAAATAAAATTGATAAGGCCAGGGTGTTTGTTTCCACAGTATGACAAGGGAAAAAATAAACCAAAACAAAATATGCAATCATCAAGCTACACTGATCTAGTTTAAGAAGCATGTGGGCTCTAGGAAATGCATTACTGTTTCAATTGAAGGGTGAAAGCATGGTGGTTGTGTCTAAGTATTTATATGACTATGACACCTAGATCTATCACATCTGCTCTGTTGAACAACCTCATCTGTGCTACTAACAATTCATACTTGTAGGCTAGCATCCTTGATATACAGTATGGTTTAATGGATAGATTACTGGATTTGTACTCAGGAGATGCAGGATCAAATCCAAGCACTGCCACTTATTACTTACATGACCTTTTCTCAGCCTCATTTTCTCCCATCTAAAAAAGTGAAGGGTCTGGCCTACACAAAGTCTAAGGTTGCTTCTAGCTCTTTAGTAGTACATTGGATATTTTAGATCTTATTTCAAATACCTCCTACCTCTGTGACCTTGGACAAGTCAATTTATCTCTGTCTCAGTTTCTGACTCAATGGGAAAAAAAATAGTACCTTCCTCAAAAAGTCATTGTGATGATCAAATGAGTTAATGGATTCAAAGTTCCTTTCCTGACCTTCTTGTCTCCTTTCACTTCATTCACCCTTACATATTCTGTGATTCAGTCATAAGGGCATTATTTCTGTTTTTTATAAAAGATACACTATTTCCTGACTGCATATATTTTCAAACACTGGTCTCTGTGCCCAAGAATTCCCTCCCATCCATTGATTATCTTCTATTTATCTGAAATGTGCCCTACTTGTACATTCTTGATTTTGTTCTGTCCTCCTCCTCCATTAAACCATGAATGTATTTTGCCTTTCTTTCCAACCCTTGCTCTTATCATAGTTTATGACACATAGTAGGCTCTTAATAATAATTGCTTGTTGACTAACAAGATACTACAGGCCTGGTACCTTATCAGGCAAAAACACCTGTGTTGAATTAACAAAACCTTCAGAGGCATTAAATTCATTGCAAACAATCTAGTTAATCCAGTTGGAAAGCAATAGAAAGCCTCAACCAAATGGATAAAATGAAGTGATGCTATACAAGAAACGGATTGGGAATGTTTGATGGAACAGCCATACCCTGTGGAGTTTGGCTAAAAAAGCAAGCCAAGTAAGACTTAGCATTCTAGTGTATATGGCCAAATTAGTGGTAAAAAAAAAATACAGAGGAAAGTGCCTGAGAGGAATTTGTTTAGGAATGAGAGGAAGGCGAACTCTATTTCCTCCCCTTTCCCCACTCCTAACAGAAGAGAACTTTATAAACTTGAAAGTAAGAACATCTCAGGTTTCCTATTCATGTCTTTTTAATACTTCTGGAGGAGCACAGGCTGATGGTAGTGTCTATACTGAGTATAGAGAATAGACTAGAAACACTGAGGGAAGATAACTTCAGGACTCAGGATGGCAGCAGATAGATACACACCATGACCAAGAAAAAACTCAGGGTATTCCACAAAAAGAGAAAAAAAACTTCTAGCAGGGAGGAATTGTGAGTTACCTCTTTACTACATTAATTCTCTGAGCTTGGTCCCACTTTCTCTTGAACTCTTGCTGAATTTGTGATCTAATGTGCTCAGAACTTTGAGGGGAAAGTTGTATACTAACTCTTCTTACTATATCATCAGAGTAAATACATCAATTCAAAACTAATTAAGTCTGGCTGACTAGTTGATATTACTGATGAAGCCTACTCATGGGAGTTCATGATCAATAATACTAGTAAAAACTCCCCCCCCCCAACACACACACTCCCCATAGGGTTATTGATAGACTCCTAAGGGGAGAAGTAGCCATCTAACCTTAGCAGATTCTGTCTTCCAGAACAAGTCTTTAAAGTTGACTTCTGAAGAAGTATTCTATTTGTGTAACTAGAACTCATAGATCTAGATTTGCCCTTTTAGACACTAATGCAAAAAAGTAAGGGAGAAAGAATACTGTCTTGGAACTGTATTTCAAGATCTGCCACAATCTGGGTCTCCTTTGCTTTAGCTATGAAATGAGGGCTAGACAATTCTCAAAGATTTCCTTCATTCTAAAATATTATAATTTCATTTTCCCCAATGGAATAAAAGGAGAATTTCTTTGCAGTTTTGCTTGGGGGCATGGAATTGAAATTAACAGCAATGCTATCTATCCTACACCAATCCAAGACAACTGGCTCTAAGAGGTCTAAGTACAACTGCTTATGAATAAACAAAATGAGATACTTGGCTGCAATAATAAATATACGAAAAGCTGTACAAAGTGGGGGGAAATGTAAAGAAGATAAAGGAAAAAATGTCTTAGGACAACATGAGATACTCAGCTGCAATGATAAATATGAGAGAAGCTGTACAAATGTGGGGTAAATGTAAAGAAGATAAAAGAAAGATGTCTTAGGAAATAGAGATATCAACGAGTAGTTGTCAGTCATCAACAAAAGGCACACAATAGAGACTAGAGTGGAATTATAGATCATAGGTTAAAAACTTCTCTATCTCTGTTTTCCATTGACACTGAACAATTTTGCTTACATTAGGCTGGTGTTTTCTTCCTTAATAGACATGTTGGTTAACTCATCTATGGTCCACGTCCATGTAACTCATTGGCTTTTTAACATAGAACATCAAGAGAGTTCATCACTGATAATTTCTAGTTCTTAACATCACAGTATTGGGTGAATATGACTAAGTGCATTCCCTGTCAATAATACTTTTACACATGTAATACAGGATACAAGCTCCCTATTTTAAGCAGGTAATTCAGAATCCTAACACATACATCCTATGTGAGACTCCACCTCTTGTCTACTGCTTCTTTTAATCCACTGTGTTTTAACATACAAATCAAATGCTTTAAATTGGGAATAGCCTCCAGTGCATTTGCCTCCCACATGAATGGCCCCTGGGTAATTTATAGATTGGTTACAGCTGGTCCCTGAAGACAATGTCTAGGCTATCCTAGCCACTAGAATAATAAGTTACCATTGTGCGGAGTAGTCTGTGGCACACAATAGAATACAACCAGAATGCTCTGGCTAGTTTAAGGAGAAAAGGACAGATCATCTGTGGCCATTTCTGGGCCTGTTAAATAGTAGCTAACATTTATATAGAACCTGTGTCTGACACATACTAAGTACTTTACAGATATGCTTTCATCTAATTCTAATAACAACCCTGAGAGCTAAGGTCAATCATTATCCCCATTTTACAGATGAAGAAACTGAGGCTAGCAGAAGTGAAGTGACTTGCCCGAGGTCATTCTGCCTGACAATGTCTGAGCTCAAATTTGAACTCAGGTCATTCTGACTCTATGCTCTGCTCCATCTAACAGCCCTTCCACTAGCTAGCAGGCTAAGGAGGTCCATGAGAATATACACATAAACTAAACATACACAAAGGAATATGGAGTCAGAGGGTGATTTCAATAATCAATTAATAAATATTTATTGAGTGTTTACTGTGTGTTAGGCTTTTGCTAAGTGCAGTGATTTGTTTTGAAGAGTCAAAGTATTTTCATCATTGCATTTGCAGCATTCAACATTCAATATAGCTGGAGGGTCAATGAGTAGTTTATAAATCAGACAATATATTACATAAAGTAGATTTCATGCTTTAGGGCATAACCTGATTAGCTGTAGGAGTCAGTAAAGATTTGTATAGCTTCTTCTTTCCTTCACAACAGTTAGGCTTGGGCCTGCTGGGTGCAACCTGTAACCAGATGCCAATACATTCAATAGGCCTAACTGGACTCCAAGGATTTCTGAGCCACAAGGTCTTTCCCCTTGAGGCATCAGGCTCAGAGACCCAGATTTTTAGCTCTGAACCTCAACCCTCAGGAGACTCGAAGCACTTGGGCAAGGAAAGTGCCCAGGTAGGGGAATAACTTCAAGAATTTGGAACAGTCTCTAAAGTGGTTTTATTCAGCTCTCACCTCTTTAGTAAGTATATCACCAGGATTCATCTCAAATGAGGCTTGTAAAATAGTCACCAAATGGAGAATGGATTCTATATAGCAAGGATGAACTAGAACAAGATTCTTAGGCTTGACTAACAAAGGCTATGCAGGGAAATGACAAAGTCCTAGCCTTAGACTCATAAGCTTTTAATTTGGGATTTAGAAGAAACTTCCGATGCTATTTAGCCCAATCCTAGCAGTTAATAATTGAAGAAAGTGAAAACTAGAAAAATTATGAAAAACAAAACAAAACAAAACAAAACAGCAAGCAAAACTTGTCCAAGGTCAAAGAGGTAGCAGATGAAAGATTTTACCTGCCTTAGAGGGAAGTATACTGCCCAGTGAAATCATAGATCCAGTTCCTATCTCTGCTCTAATAATAATATGTTTCAATAGCAGCAACTGTGAATAAAATTTTTCTTCTCATGTTCTTTTGTTTATTTTTTAAAATTTTATTTAAGGCAATGTGGTTAAGTGACTTGCCCAAGGTTGCACAGCTAGGGAAGTATTAAGTATCTGAGGTTGGATTTGAACTCGAGTCCTCCGGACTCCAGGGCTGGTGCTCTATGCTCTATCCACGGCACCACCTAGCTGCCCCCTGATTCTTTTTTTTAAATGAATTATTTTTAATTTCTACAACTTTCTTATCTCCACAATGTCCTAATACTGGTCCATGACAGGCCAGAGGTCATTCAGGGTCCCACTACAGTGTTCTGTACTGAGCAATGCTTCAAATCCTAGACTTTACTACCTATTCCACTACAAAATTTTCCTTTCCCACAAAGTCCTGAATTCTATTTAATCTACTAAGTATCTTTCACTCCAAGCTGTTAGAGGGTTCTGATAAACTATCCTATTAGCATTTTCCTTTTCCAGAGCAGTTCTGTATACCTCTGGTGCCTCAATAAAAAGGAAAAATGCTTTTTCCTATTGAGAATCTCAGAATCAATGTCAGAGCAGTCTGACTTTTTGCATCCTTCAAAACCCACCATTAGGTCTTCCAACTCTGACAGCTCTGATCAAGTCAATGAGGACCACATGGTTCATACCATTTAGCAATTTCACTCATAGTACAAATGATTTTCGAAGTCAGCATGATATTAGAAGACTGTTTAAAATATTGCATGAAACAAGAAGATAGGGTTAGTAACTAATGGAATTGAATCAGCATTTTTTAAAAGATGCCTACCGCTCTTTGAGGTAAAATACCAACTCAAATGGTATTCTATATGCTTGCTTTAGCCAGAAGTTTCACCCCTTCTGTTATGTGGACTAACAACACATTTCCCAGGGTTTTGAGTCAATTTCCCTTGACTTGCTGATCATTTGGAGGTTTTTCTGGGCTTAAGGTTCTTTAAATGTCTCAACTGAGCTTTTGGTGAGTGGGAAAAAGGTTCATTTCTTTCTTCCATCAGAAAATGTGGATACAAAAGTTCAGAAACTAAGACATTTCAAGTTCCCTTGCCTGGGGCAAGTCTGCCCCAATTCAGAGGGTGGAATAATTGACACTTCTCTAATTCTGCCAGAGACCTACAACTTAAATCTAGGAACAAGGAAGGAAAGGGGGGCAGCCCCCTCCCCCTAACATTAAAAAAGAATTGATTTTCAGGAGAAGTAGAGGGAAGGAAAAATTGACCAACATAAAACATCTGGCTATACTGATCCTTGAACAGTCAGAAATCTACTTCTCATTTCATAGTTGCTAGAAGTATAAATGATTGAAAAGAAGAATAGGAGCTTAGAGAATTGGGAGGAGGATGTGCTCATTTTTCCCCCCAAAGGAGGATGAAGTATATTGGTATTGCCTTGAAAGTGCTATTTTTTAGTGGGAGTGGTTTCCCTTTAAGGGCTGTTGAAACAAGAAAAAAATATAGAGAGATGATAGTGACATTCCAAAGCACTGTGATTCCCAGGGGTCTGTCAGTCATTATATTCCATGTCCATGCTATCCCAGCTGAATAAATTGGCCCTGGGGTATAGTATTTGACATAGAGAGTCTCAGTCTCAGAATACTTCTCTCAACCCAATTTTCCTTCAAATTGGTCTGGCTATTAAGCTAGAAGACAGAAAATATAACCTTAGTAAGGTAGATATATTCATAGGGACACCTGCCATTCAAAATGACTGCATTTCCACAGGGAAGTGTATATGTCAAAGAGCAAGAAATGCCACTGTACATGAAGGAAGAACATCTCAAATATCAGATTTCAGGAATTGCCAGTATGTGAGCATAGGGACTGTGCTTAGGGGTGGGTTTGTCTGAGCAAATGGGGAGTTTTCTCACCCACTGACTTTAAAAGTTTTCATTGCACTCCAACAGAGTCATTTTTCAATTCTCTTGCTATGCTAACTAAATTATTTATTAAAGCAGGCTTAGTACAAAATCCCCTTAAAATGCCATAAAATATAAATATCATCAAATATTTCACACCTTTTGGAATGGTAAATCTTTACATCTACTTGACTGGTTTTCAGCTAATGGATATACTTGGGTTGCAGCAACTCTTCAAGCTCATTTTGCTTGTGAGTTTGCAGGAGGGACAATTACCCCAAGGATTTGTACACCTTGAAAAGTCTGAGAGTCCCAAATTGAGGGAAGGAATCTGAACCCAAATGCCCTGAATAAAATATTTCCTTGGAAAACTAATAGGGTTGGTCCTTGGCATCCTCTTCAGCCCTGTGAGCCTCACAGACTATTCATGTTTAATAATAAACAACAGTTACACAGCCTCAGTAATAACAAAAGCAACTTGAGAGAAAGGAAACTGGTTCCTCTGAACCAGGTAGACATGAGTGCAGACTTTCCTCCTGACACCTATCAATTGTGTGACCTCAAGCAATTCATGTAACTTTTCAATAATTTAACTATCTCTCAAGACTCTAAATTGCTCAAAAAGTGCAGTCCTGCATGGGTAAATGGAATGTCCTCATCTAGGAACTCTTGAAGCAAAGAAATCATACTTTCATTTCTTATCCTTTTCCTAATAATAGATTAGATAATGCTTTTGAAAAATAATCAAGTTACTTAGGCATGTGGGATTGCATAGAGAAAGATAAGTAGGGTTGTTACAATTCAATTTAATATAATAATATATAACTTTGCATTTGAAAAGTATAGAGACAATACTTGGAAATAAAAATTTATTTGATAAAAATCATTGAGAAACTGTAAAGCATTATGGCAGAAAATGGGCATAGACCAATATCTTACATCATTTACCAAGAAAAGGTCAAAATGGGCATATGATCTAGATATAAAGAGATATATTACAAGACAATTTGAAGAACATGGAACATATGGCCTATAGGAAATATAATTTGTGAATAATTTACATAATTTTCAAATAATTTATAAATAAACAAGAGATAGGGAGCAGGGTGAGGTGTAAGATAGATAATTTTGATTACATTAAACTAAAAAACGTTTTTGTACGAATAAAACACATGTAGTCAAGATCAGAAAGAAAGCAGAATATTGGGAAAAAATTATAGAGTTTCTCAATTAAAAAAAAAATTCTACCAAAAATTGAATAGACTGCCTATTCAATAAGTCAGCTCATAGTCACTGGAAGTCTTAGAGGAGATAGTATATATAAGTAACTCTAGCTCTAGAGAGAATTCTTGCATAATGCTTGAGGTACTCTCCAGTATTCAGCTTCTATATTTCTTTTTTTTCCTGTTGATGGGATTTCTTTTTTTAAAATTTATGTATTTAATTATTTTCATCCATATGCACTTGTATATTTTTAACTTACAAAATTTCCTTCCACCCTCCATTCCCACCCCACTCCCCTTGGTGACAAACAGTCAGGTTAGCATTGTACATACATATTTTTGATAAACATGTTTACAGATAAATTATTATCAGTATGAGGAATTAGGATTAAGGGAAAGAGATACATAAGAGATAAGTTTTATAAAGTGTTCATCTGATTCTGAAAGGTTTGTTTTTGTTCTTTTTCATGAGGATCTATATTTCTATATTGTCAAATGTTCTTGAAGACTGTGAGATTTTTCTTTTAGCATCTCCCTGGAATTGTTGCAGGAGGATATTCACTGAGAGTTCTGGAAATATTTGTTGAAAGTAATTTAATCAACCAATAAGCCTCCATTAAGCACATCTGATATGATATATGTTGGTTAGGTGATAGGGATACAAAGTCAAAAATCAAACAACCCTCTCTTAAGGAGAAAGTACATAAAATTAAATTGAAATTGCTGACCTGAAATTTTTTGAAGTAAGTGTAACTTTTAGTTAAATTATAGCAGAAAGTAAGCTTCTTGAGAACAGGAACAGTATTACTTTGTATTTGTAACCCCACCCCTAGTTTCCCTGACAGAATAGGAGCCTTATAAATGATTTTTTGGTTGAATAATTGAACTCTTTATTTTTTTGTTTCTGCCTTTTTTCCCCTTATTCTGCATCTCTCCATTCCCTATTACAACCTTTTCCCTCCTCACCAACTTTCTCCCCTTCTCTTTGACACATCATACCCCCTCCCAACTTTCGTACTACCTCATTCTTTTCTCCCCAATGTATTTCTATGGTACCTGTCACCATAGTATCCAGGTGCTCAATGTAGCTATTACTTGGTGGGCTTTGTTGAGCATTCATCAGTGTTTCCATCAAAGGACCAATTAACTCCCTGCTGCCCCTTACCAACCTGTAGCATAGACCCATGCTGTTCCTGGTTAGTTTAAGGCAGCAGGGAGCTAATTGTTCCATTCCTCTGTCTGGCTTAAACTTCCTTTTATGATGTTCACAGGTACACACCCTGCTTTAAAAAGAACCTGGTTTTGCTAACTTCTTGGCTGATTACCATCCTCCCTGTAATCTACCCTTATGGTAGGAAAGGTGCTGTAAAGGCAGCTCCAGGCAAAATGGGATAATACTCTATTTCCTGACACCCTTCAGTGTGAGTTTAGGCTTCCTTAAACTATGGAGACAGCTTGCATCATTATTTCTATGGAGAAAGATGTCACCGTATGGCTGAGTTTGTGTTCACTAATGTACAGAATTGGAAGACCATCATTTTCTCTTTACTGGTGATATATTTTCAAGAGATGGCTGTAGCAAAGGGAGCCATGTATTGAATTCAACATTAGTAAGACTTGGAGTTTGAACTTGACTAACTTGATCTCTTCCTTCTTCCATTCATAGAATCCTGTACATAGAATTAGAAGGAACCTGAGAGGCTATTTAGGATTATAAGTAAGTAAACTAAGATAAAAAGCAATAAAGTAAATTTACTAAGTTTATAGGTGGTCTGCATTGGAGACAGAATGTGAAATTAGGTCATCTATCTCCAAAGCCAGAGCTTTTCCCACTATAAATGCTCTTAAAGGCAACATTTTTAAAAATTGTATTAACATTAAGCTTGTGAAGTTTTTTCTCAATAAATAAGAATTCATTAAGTATGTACTGTCAAATCTGAAAACAAATGATCAAAAAGTCACAAGAAGGCTATGCAATTGCCATTAACCCTTAAAAACACCAAAGAGCTCATGCAGGTCATCACAGCCACAGTTGACTCTAAGAAATAATTAAAATAAATTTTTAAAAATAGGTACAACTGTTGTCATAAGCAAAAGCTTTCTTGATTCTGTTGAAGGAGGGAAATTGGATATATCAAATTCTAAGTGGAGAACTGCATTAGTGAGACCAAATCTTACTACATTAAGCAATGCTTACACAGTGAGCTGTAGCTATGTGGAAGAGGAGTAAGAGCAGCAATGAAACAAGTTGGAGACATAGCAGGACATCATGACTGGAACATGAGTACCACAGATGCTTGTCTGAGTTCAGGGATCACCTGGGGCTAGTGTGAAACAATTTTGGTATGGATGAGTTCATCCAAGGGGTGAGCAGAAAGGACTGTTGTTATGCCAACCTCATTGCACAATTTAGTTGCTGAACCTTAGCTCTGGAAAACAGTGTTTTCCTAATAGCAAAAGAGATGAATAAAAAGAGAGCAATGGTCTTGGCAAAGTGATTCTGACACCACAATATACCAGGTAACTACTTTTACTTGTAATGAGCTTGCATTTTAATAGGGAGACAACAAGCAAAAATAAAAAATATATACTACATACATAAAAAAGTTGAAAAATAATGATTTTATTTGCCTGTAAATGCATAGTTCTCTGTCTGTCCCCACTCCAAGAAATCAAAAGAAGACCATGACATCAGGGAGGTGATGCCATGACAAGCACATGAATTGGATTTGAATGAGGAGGTGCTATACTGAGTCACCAGCCCCACTTTCTTCTCCAGAACCATCTGGATCTAATGGCCAGAAATGAATCAGGAAGACTGGAGATCCCTGTTGGAGAGGCAATCAGGGTTAAGTGACTTGCCCAAGTGTCAAGTGTCTGAGACTGGACTTCTGTCCTTCTGACTCCAAGGCCAGTGCTCTTTCCACTAACTACTATATATGGGCAGGTAAGCCTTTGGGGATCAAGAAAAGTTTCATGCAGGAGATGATGTCTGATCTTCATTTTAAAGGAAGAAAAAATATTTTGTGAGAAGCAGGTATAGGAGGGTATTTCAGAGATTGAGGCTAGCTAGGAAAAAAGCATGAATGAAGGCAGAGAAGATGAAATGTTGTGATTGAGAAACAGAAGACCAGTTGGCTTTGATAACTGAGTATAAGAAGGGAATTAATATCTAGAGAGACTGAAAAGATAGTTTGAAACCAGATTGCAAAAGAATTCAAAAACTTCACAGAGTTTATATTTTATTCTAGAGATAATAGAAAGCTACTGAAGGTGATTGAGTAGAAGAGTTAAGTGATTATAACTGACCTTAAGAAAAATTACTTTAGAAGCAACATAGAGAATGGATAGGAATGGTGAGCAATTTGAGTTTGACTTGCTTTTGCTATGATATAAGTAGGAGGTGATGAAACCCTGAACTAAGATAGTAGCTGTGTGAATAGAGTAAGGGGATCAAATGATAGAATTATTGTGAAAGAAGAAAGGGCAAGATTTTGGAACTAACTGGAAATCTGGGTTGCAAGAGAACAAGGAATCATAGCTAATGTTAATATTATGCACCTAGATGGATATTGGTGCCTTCCAAAAGAAAAAGGGACAATTAGAAGAGGGAAGGTTTAAGCAGAAAGATAATGAATTCAGTTTTTGATATAAGTTTTGGCTGTGTCCAGAACTTAGTAGCTTTAACTAGGTACCTATGTGCATTGTAAGAAAAAGTATTAGAAATATTTAAAGAAATTGTGAATATTATATGAAAGTGTATCTTGTTTTACAAATCAATTCCATTAATTCTCTACCAAGATTTCAGAAACATGTTTCATAATCAGTCATAATCAGCCATTGCATTAATTGGTGTTCTCTTTCAAAATTGATTTCCATTAAAATCTTGTAGCCCTAGTAGTCCATCAATCAATAAGCATTTATTAAGTAACCACTATACACTAGATGCTGTGCTAAACACTAGGAATAAGATAGATCTTGTCCTTGAGGAGTTTAAAATCTGTTGGGGAGGGGGGAAGATTTAAGCAGAAGGAAGCTCAAAAGCAGCTTGGTGAAGGAGGAGAAGGTACTTGATATGGTGGAGACCAGTCTAAGCAGAGCTGTTTATGAGATACAAAGAGATTGCTTCTCTGGGAGCCCTCTTGAAATGGAGGTTTTGAGAGTAGTTCTTTGTTTTAATATCCAGACCTCCAAAGTTTCAGAAGGTACTGTAAGAACTGAGTACCAAAGAGAATGCAGTCTTGCAGGAAGATGAGGTTCCCTGTGATAAAGTTTCCCTGGGGCATAATTATTATAGAATCTAGATCAAGGAGCACAAGCTCCTTGCTTGTGCAAGTGGGGGGGTATTAGAAGCAGTTCTCTTTCTGCTCACTTCACATCATATGAGTTTATCAGTCTTTACAGGTTTCCTTGAATCTGTCCCTTCCCTCTTTTCTTACAAAGTAAAATACTGAATTATATTTATCATATATAACAATTTGTTTAATCATTCTCCAACTGATGTCAATTCTTAGTTTTCTACCATAACAAAAAAAAATTGTACCACACTTATAGATAATAAGAACTGATCATTCTAGGGATACTTGCAGATTTTTTCAATTTTATGTATATGTTTAAGCTAGTTTCATTTTCAAATGCTTTGGGAATGATGATCTGTTTAGATGGATGTTAGTCCTAGCTTTCAATAACTAAAAATTCCCCTCAATGGCATTTTGCAAGGTAAAATTCCTAATTTTTCATTTTCTTTTCTTCATTTTAAAATTAGCTTGCCAACTAGTGTTATCTTTGGATATTAGATCTTTTCTCTTGGGTAGAAGTTCAACTTTTGGATATTGGACTGTTTCAAGCTTCTTATTAGGTTACTATTTTTTTCATCCATTAAAACTCTTCTGAGAAATGATGATAGAATCAATGTCTATGTTTTTGCCAGTCTCCTATTTTGGGGAGTCAACAGTTTATTTAAATAGGTTGCTTTAGAGAAGGTATGGAGACTACAGAGTCAGGGTATGGAGATTACAGAGTCCCTATGACTAAGCAGAAAACTCCAAATCTAGTTGCATTGCTGACATAATCATATTCTATTAGAACTAGAAAGGATGTTAAAGATAAGTAAAATCAAACTTTCATTTCTCATGTGAGGAAACTGAAGCCTGGAGAACTTGCCCGATAACTAGTACATGTCAGAGTTAGAATGAGAACCCTGGACTCTGAATTCCATTTGCTCTTTTACTATATTATGCCAAAGGCCAAATAACTTGAAAGAAATAATCATTAAAGTGTCAAATTGGAAATCTGGACTAGACAAGAAACCAATCCAGAATTATCAATGTATTTAGTAGTATGTTCATCTTTTGCTGTTCATCTCTGTTCATCATTTTAGAATGAAGAATATATATATATATATATATATGCTATTCAAAAAATAAATAAATTTATTATAGAACTTCCAAATTTCCCCATTGATTGAAAACTGTAACCATTATATCAAAAAGAATTTGCATGTTTCAGAGATCCCTGTCTTGATTACACATTTCAGAAGAAAATGCTATTGGGAGAGTGACTCAGAATTGTAATAACAATTGATTATTGACTGTCCTGTTTCCAATCAAGTGAAGCACAAGAATTACAGAATTTCCAAATTGTTTACCAGAATAACATTGGACTCAATCTACAGCCATAATTTCTCAAGATTTTCAGTGAAAAGATGAACTCCAAATTAAGGCATATTCTTGTTGGGAAATAAGGAATGAATACAGGCCAGCAGCCCCAACTAGTCTATATAGAAAGGTTCTACAGGCAGGAACTCTTAAGGATTTTACTTAGCTTTAAGTCCCCAGAAAGAGATTTATAAGGTTGAAATTATTGCTACTGCTTTGGAAAGAGATTAGACTTCAGAACCTATGATTTCTGACTCTCCAACATAAGTGAAGTCAGTCCAAAGATATGGAGGTTTTACTTAGAATGCTTCTTAGGTGTTTGCTTGTTCATAGCACCTCTCAGTGGTAGGAAGATCAAACATTCTTGCAGATTATGTATTCATACCAGGTCACAGGTAAGCCAGAGGCAGAAGTAAGATTATAATGGAGTGCCCCAGAATCAGCCTGCTCATTGAATTTCAGGCCCCCTTCAAGATTGTATGTTTCATTCAAATTCCCAAATGGTAAAGGCAGATTGTACACATACCCAGAGGAACAAGAGCTATTTGCTGCCTGCATATTCTTTTATTAATGTGCTTCTTTGTGGACACATTCATTCTTAAACTCTTTCTCTCCCTCATTCTCTCTCCCTCTATTTCTCTGCCTGCCTTCTCCACCCCCATGCCTTTCTTTATTACAAGGGACCACAAAACAAAGTTTCTATCATAAAAAGGATGGCCTGTGCCCCTCACACATACACCCACTCATCCACATACTCCCTTGGTTTGACAGCAAAATCAATTAATCATTACCAGTCTCCTCCTGGCACCAGCACAGAAGGCCTTTCACTTGGCAGAAGAAAAAAAATGTACATAAAGGAGAAAAAACACTTCAGTTCATTTGCATTCACTCCTCCCACTCTCCCTTACATTAAAGAGAGAGACAGAGAGAAAGAGACAGAGAGGGTTTGAATTGAGTTTTCTAGTTAAATAGATTTTCCCCTTAGCAAGAAAGAGAAAAAAATGTCTTTTAAAAGTAAAATTCTGGTTTTTATATAATCTAGTGATTGTCTTAAATAGGTTCCAGGCTCTTTAAACACGTGATTATATTCAATGATCACACAAGGGCTAAGCAAGAACATGGGGGATTCTTTGCTTCTATCAGGACCCTGGCAGGTAGCCTTGTTCTCTAGATTCTTGGTCTAGTTATAATTATATTATCTCTAACAGGGAAGTCACATATTACCAAAGGTAAGAAACCTATTCTGTTACTTAAGGCCTTAAAAACTCCTCTTCAAGTTCATGATATAGCCCTTTATAGATAGACAAATAGAGCATTTATTATATGCCAAGCTCTGCAATAAGCATATGTATCTATGTCTATATCTATATCTATATCTATATCTATATCTATATCTATATCTATATCTATGTCTGTGTCTGTATCTGTATCTGTATCTATATATCTATATCTATATCTATTTCTATATATATATATCTATATCATCTATATCTATATCATCTATATCATCTATATCATCTATGTCGATATCAGATCCTATTCTCAGGAGTTGCACTCTAATAAAGAAATACAGCAAATAAAGTTGGCAAAGCTAAGGAGACGGGTGAAAAAAGACATAAGTGGTAGCAAGACTTCAGGGAAGAAGGTGAATAATTCTGGAAAAGGGAGAATGAAGCCTGTAGTCAAGTTAATATGACCTGAGTACCCCCTAAAAAGGATGCCTAGGCTACCGAATGATCATTAAGAAGAGAGAATCACAAGTTGGAAGAACCTCCCCTGATGAAGAAACAAAATAATACAAAGAATTCTAGAAAATACCTGGGGATTTCTAGAAACTATTACTGTTTAAAATTCATCCCAACCCCAGAGAGTATACCTCAACCTGAAGAGATCTTGTGATATTGAGAAAGGTCCTAAAAACAATGTTGTGAGTTGACCAACCTTGATGGAAGTAGCTCCTCTCAACAGTTCATAGAGCTAGGACAACCATATTAGACCAACTATGGACTGTTTTCCTCATTCAGAGGAAGAAAAACAAAACAAAACAAAAACAAAAAACTCCCTTCAAAATCTAATGAATACTTTAAAAATATGATCTCTTACATATCTCTTTTCCTTAATCCTAAATCCTCATACTGAAAATGACTAATCTGTAAACATATTTATCAAAAATATGTACATACAGTGTTAAACCTCACTGCCACTGAGGAGAAGGAGATGGGAAGGGAGGGGGAAGGATATTTTATAACTTAAAAATATACATATACATATGGTTGAATGTTGAAAAAAAATAAAATAGATAAACTTTAAAACTTTAAAAATGAGAGAAATTTTTCCTTGAACTGAAGGATTTCCAGAAATAGAACTTTGGATCTACTCTATCGAAGACTTAAAAGTCCAGGGCCACAGTGCCATATCAAACTCGCCATGGCAACAAGAATTAATTATGCTTCATCCAGGTCTTCAGGTCTAAAATAGCCATTCTTTTTTCCCCTTACAATAAGTGGATTGCTTTCTGTGTTACTGCTAAAAGGACATTGGTAATGATTAATTGATTTGTCCTTCCCAGGGCTAGCCCAGATCCACAGACAAGCATAAGACCAAATGAATCCCAAGGCCATTTTGGAGAGGTCATATCTCCTTCAGAGTTAGTCAGGAGGTTTCAACATGAGCCTTTCCTTCATTACTACATTACAACAAAGATGTAGCAGCTTAATATGAGTGAGACTTTTGAGTATTCTTTACCCCTAATCACTTATGGCAATGTTCTGGCATCTTGGAATGCACTCAATTTTAGCTAAACCCTTCCTTTCCTCTTGAAGTTGATTTCAGGTCAAACGTATTTTGCAGGACTCAAATGATGAAATTCCTGCCTTGTTGTACTATCCTTCATTCTACATTTGTGAGAAAATAATTCTCCTGGGAGTCGGGAGACAATACTACTACCACTACTATACTAAAGTATGTCTAAAAACTTATTGACCCTAAAGGTCTATCTCTTAAGTAAAACATTTCAGTGCTTCAATAATGTCAACATTTGGGGGGGGGGGGTAAGAAGGCTTCTCTTCACCTTAGTTCTAAAATGAGTATATAATATAGTGCGCCCAGAAATAACTATTAGAACAGTATACCCTGCGATTACTATTTGTATATTTTTAACAAGGTTTCGATTTTTTTTCCAAATGAGTTTTCTCTGATAGGAGACAACAAGATAGGAGGAAAAGAGATTGATGAAGAAGATTGAAAGCCTATATAGAAGGGAATTTATTATGTGCTTTTAATCAGTAATAAGTAGATACTCAAAGTTTTTTTCTTAATAAATATAAGTTGTAGGATTCAAATCATAAAACAATGCTTGTGAATCCAATGAAATCTCTAGAGACTCAAGGACCACAGTTTAAAAAGACAAAACATATCACTAACTGATGTAAGTGGAGTGTAAGTGTAAATGGAGACTTTTACATTTACTTTATTATTTGAATCCAGAAAAAAAGTCAACTTTGATTTTTAATATTTTATCAGCTTCTTCTTATTACCAAATATCAAAAATTGATGATCTGGTATTGTGAGAAGTACTCTAGCTTGAGTGTCCCATGACTTGAGTTTGGTTTTGTCCCAGCTTTGTCACTGTCATGTTAGAATAACTTTAGACAAGTCGCTTCTCTTCCCCAAGACTCAGTTTCCACACCTTTACAAATGATGACATTGGATTAACTCATTTCTTATTTACTTCCAGTTCTGATTTTATCATCTATTTGCAATATGTGGTTAATAGTCAAGATTGAAAATATTTCCTACATACAAATTCAAGTAGGCATCTTTCAGAAGAGATTAACCAAGAAGAAAACTAAAAGCCTATATAACTTTATAAAATTGTATGTGTATTTATACATTTTAGTGATATATGTAATGGAAAAGATTCTACCACATTTGTTTCGATATTTACTTCTTCCAGATCATGAAAATGTATTACAAAGTCATATTTTTAGTGATTTGGTGTCAATCTATCTTTAATTCTAAATAAAAATAACCAGAGGCCAATTTTCTGCTGGTCATACAGATACAAGTCCCTATAACTGTGGTTGATTCCCTCCTTTATTCTTTTCCCCACAAATCCTGTCAATCCTAATAATGTCTACACTGACTTAAAATGTCTCCAAAATTAATTTTTTTATATTTTTACTTGATCAACTTATTCTAGGACCATCACTTCAGCCTAAATTACTAAGGAAGGTCTTTCCCTATATCTCATGTACATTGCCATTAGACTAATTTATCAGAAATATTGTTTTGAGCAAATTATTTTTCTTCTTCAAAATATCCAATGTTCCTCTATTTCATCTAAAGTAAAATTCAGACTCCTTAGTCTGACATTCATCAATGTCTTCAGTCTGACCTTAAATTGCCTTTTGGGGTGACATCATCTGTTATTCCCAAACATGAATCTGGAACCTTACTTAGACTGGTCTTTTTCACGGTTCTCCACAAATACTATATTCATTCTCAAGAAGCTGCCTCTTTGCTGATGCAGTGCTTTGCATCTTACTGGAAATTCCTTCTTCTTCCTCCTCACCCACTCAAGTCTTTCTTATGCAGGCTTCAGGTTCTTTTTTCCCCATTAAGGAAAAAAAAAGCAGTACAGCATACAATGCCCCTACTCTCTGAATTCCTACACTTCAAAATAAGCATTCCACTCATTTTGAGAATTAATTATATTTTATCTGAAAGCTTCTAAGTAATCTATGTATTTTGATACCCCAACTAGATCTTATACCTTATTAAGGCTAGAGGTCATAGATTTTATTTTTCTTACATTAACATTGAGAGTCAGTGTGCTATACTGGACATAAGGTTTCTCTAGGATTCAGAAAGACCTCAGTTCAAATTCCATTTCTTACACATGTTAACTGGGTGATCATGGGCAATGATCACCTATGATTACCATCCCTGTTGGTAATCCAGAGAATTCTCTCAAAGTATAAATTACAAATAATCAGACTGCATCAGTAAAAAAGAATTTCTGAACTCGGAGTATATCACACTGATGAAATCACAGCTTTCTATCTTACTCCTGTAACCCTGTACCAACCAAAAACAAGTCACTTATGCATAATTATGTCCTCAGTAAATACTTCTTGAATGAATAAATAAATGAATGAATGATTATAAAGTCATGGTTACTACTTAATGCTCAGATCTGTTCATTTCCTATGGAATTCCAAAGTTGGCACTGGTTCAGAATTCCCTATTAATTGCTTAAGATGACAAAGGATTAAAGAGGAAACTAAGAAAATAAGAATGTTATACTTTTAGGGGAAGCTAAGTGGCACAATAGAGTCAGGAGAAATTGAATTCAAATCTGGCCTTTGACACTTAATACTTAGTTGTGTGACCTTGGGTAAGTCATTTAATCCCATTTGCCATGCCAAAAAAAAAGGTTTAATTTGTTTTTGAAATTTTATTTAATTTTTCTAATTTCATGCAAAAGTAGTTTTCAATTTTCATTCATTTGCAAGTTTATGTGTCCCACATTTTTCTGCCATTCTCCCCTCCCTCTTCCCTTCCCATGGGGGTGAAAAATCTGCTAAATTGCATATGTTGACATAATTTCATATTAATCATGTTGTAAAAGAGGAATTAGACCTAAGTGGGGAAAAACATGAGAAAGGAAAAATATGATAACAGTTTTTTAAAAGTGAACATAGTATGCTTTGTTCTGCATTCAGAATTCATCTCTGGATATGGATGGAATTTTCCTTAATCAAGTGTCCTTGATAACCAAACTGTTGAGAGGAGCTGTATCCATCACAGTTGGTCATTTCACAATGTTGTAGTTAATGTGTACAATATTCTCCTGGTTCTGCTACTTCACTCAGCATCAGCTCATGCAAGTCTTGCTATGTTTTCTTAAAGTCTCACCACTCATGATTTCTTGAAGAATAATAATATTTGATAATATTCATTTGCCATAACTTCTTCAGCCATTCCCCAATTGAGGGGGTATCCCCTCAATTTCCAATTCTTTACCACTAGAAAAAGAGCTGTTAGGTTATATATTTTTTAAATTTATTTCCTGGGGCAGCTAGGTAGTACAGTGGATAGAGCACCAGCCCTATAGTTAAGAGGACCTGAGTTCATATCTGACCCCAGACACTTAATAGTCCCCTATCTGTGTGACCTTGGGCAAGTCACTTAGCCCCATTGCCTTATAAAAACAAACAAAAATTATTTTCTTTTTCTCCTGTTACATGTAAAAAGAAGTTTTAACATCCCTTTTCAAAACTTTAGATTTTGAATTCTCTCCCTTTCCCCATCTCTCCCTATACCCCATTGAGAAAATAAGCTATTTGATATAGTTTAAAAATGTGTAGTCAAACAAAACATTTCCAAAATAGTCATTTTGTGAAAATAAGCATAGACTCCTCCTCCCCCCCTAAAAGGAACCTCAAGTTAAATGAAATAAAAAAGTGTGCTTCATTCTGTATTCATATACCATCAGCTCTTTCTCTCTACCTAAGAATGGATAGCATTCTTTATCATAAGTCCTTCAGAAAGGCTAAGACATTCACATTATTGTTGCTACTTTTATTATAGTGTATTTCCTATTGTATCTGCTCATGTAAGTTTGTCCAGGTTTTATTGAGAGTATCCTGCTCATCATTTCTTAGAACAGATTGGCATTCCATTATAATAACATTAATACTTTTTCAACCATTCCCCAATTGATGGGTATCTTCTCAATTTCCAATTTTTTGGCATGAGAAAAGAGCTGCTATAAATATCATTATACGAATAGAACTTTTTTCCTTTCCATTTTTCATCTCTCCTGGAATACAGATCTTGTAGTTGCATAGCTAGGTCCAACAGTATATATAGTTTTATAGTTCTTTGGACATAGTTCCAAATTGCTCTATAGAATTGTTAAATCATTTCACAACTCCACCAAAAATGCATTAATGTTCATTTTCTCTATATCAACCTCCAACATTTGCCATTTTCCTTTTATATCCTATTAGCCAATCCAATGATATAAGCTAGTACCTCAGAAATGTTTTAATTTGTATTTCTTTAATCAATAATGAGTTAGGAATTTTTTTTAAAAAATATGGCCATAGTTAGCACTGATAACCTCAGCTGAAAACTGTTCATATATTTTAATCACTTATCAAGTGGAGAATAGCTCTTATTTTTTATAACTTTGAATCCAGTTCTCTGTTTGATAAATGAAGTCTTTATCAGAGAATCGTTTCAATATTTTCCCCAACAATTTTTTCACTCCATCATATTCCCCTACCCTCATTTATTCTATTCTCTCTCTTCTTTTAATATGTCCTTCTTCAAATTGTGCTTCCCACAATCTACCTTCATTTCTATCACCTCCCTCCCCCTTCCTCCCAATCCCTTCTCTCTCCAATTTTCCCTCTAAGAAAAGATAGATTTCTATATACAACTGAAGGTGTATGTTATTCTCTTTCTGAGAAAATTTCAATGAGCATCTGGCTCACTTGCTTCCCCTCATCTCCACTGCACTGCAAAAGCTTTTTTATGGAATAACTTACCCCATTATACCTCCCCCATTGTCTTTCTCCCAGTACATTACTCTCTCACTCCTTAACTCTATCTTTTTTGGGGGAAATAGCATCAGTACCTCACTGAGAGGATAACTTCATTTTTTTCTCCTTTTTTATTTATAGGCTATCATTTTATTTATTTCTATTGTTTTTGAATTTTACAACTTTTTTGTCCAATCTCGCTTCCCTACCCCCATTCTCCACAGAAGACAGTCTGATAGTCTTTACATTGTTTCCATGCTATATATTGATCAAAATTGAATGTGTTGAGAGAGAAATCATATCCTTAAGGAAAAAAATATAAGAGATAGCAAAATTACATAAGATACATTTTTTAAAATTTGTTCAAACTTCACAGTTCTTTCTCTGGATACAGATGGTATTCTCCATCGCAGATACCCCCAAATTCTGCCTAATTGTTGCACTAATGGAATGAGCAAGTCCTTTAAGGTTGATCATCACCCCCATGTAGCTGTTAGCTTGTACATATTTTTCTGGTTCTGCTCATCTTGCTCAGCACCTAACTCTATCTTTTTAATACATTATCACTTCATATTCAATTCGCATCTGTGTCCTGTTTATATGTTCCATCTAACTGCCCTATTAAATGAGAAAGCTCATATAAATTATCAGTATCATACTCCCATGAAGAAATATCAGAAGTTTAACATCATTATGTCCCTTGTGATTTTCCTTTTCTGTTTACTTTTATCTTCAAGCTTCACTTGAAATTCATATTTGAAGATCAAACTTTTTGTTCAACTCTAGTCTTTTCATCAGGAAAGTTTGAAAGTCTTCTATTTCATTAAATGCTCATTTTTCCCCTTGAAAGAATATGCTCAATTTCACTGGAAGTTGATTATTAGTTTTAGTCTAAATTATTTTACTTTCTGGAATACTATGGTCCCTTAATGTATGAAAATGCTAAATCTTCTTTTATCATGACTATGATTCCATGATCATTGTATTTTTTATTTCTGGATGCTTGTTTTCTCTTTGACCTAGGAGTTCTGGAAATGGTTATAATATACCTGCAGTTTTCATTTTGGGATCTCTTTCAGAAAGTAGTTGGTAGATTCTTTCAATTTCTATTTTACATTTTGATTCTGGAATATCAGGGAAGTTTTCCTTGATTATTTTTTAAAAATTTATTTATATTTGAATTTTATAATTTTTCCCCTAATCTCACTTCCCTCCCCCATCCCCCACAGAAGGCAGTCTGTTAGTCTTTACATTGTTTTCATGCTATACATTGATCTAAGTTGAATGTGTTGAGAGAGAAATCATATCCTTAAGGAAATAAAATAAAATATAAGAGATAGCAAAATTACATAATAAGATAACTTTTTTAAAAATTGAAGGTAATATTCTCTGGTCTTTGTTCAAACTCTACTCCTTGATGATTTTTTAAAGATGATATCTAAACTCTTTTTTTTTTTTGGTCATAGAATTCAGATAGTGCAATAATTTTTAAATTATCTCTTCAGGATCTACTTTATAGGTTATTTTTCTAATGAAATATTTCACATTGTCTTAGTTTTTCATACTTTTGGTTTTGTTTTATTGTTTCTTGATTTCTCAGAAAGTCATTAACTTCCCTTTGCTCAATTCTGTATTTTAAGGAATTATTTTCTTCAGTTGAGCTTTTGTTTTCCCTTTTCCATGTGGTCAATTCTCCTTTTTTTAAGGCATTTTTCTCTTCATTGGCTTTTGTACCTCTTTTGACATTTGACCCAGTCTGCTTTTTAAAATGTTGTTTTCTTCAATTTTTTCTGTGTTTCCACCAAACTGCTTACTTAGTTTTCATAATCTTACCACATTTCCCTCATTTCTCTTCCCAATTTTTCCTCTACCTTCCTTAATTGATTTTCAAAATCCTTTTTTGAGCTCTTCCATGGCCTGGGACCAATTCATATTTTTCTCAGAGGTTTTGGATGTAGTTTTCATTTCATCTTGTTTTGAGTGTGTGTTTTAATCTTCCTTATTCATAGAACCTTTTTATGATCAAATTTTTTTTCTTCTGTTTGCTCATTTCGCCAGTCTATGGTTTAATTTCAACTCTTTGTTAAGGTATTCTGCTTCCAGGATGGAGGATATACTGTCCAAAATTTTCAAGATTTTTTGGTAGCTGTTGTCAGAGGTACTTTTGGGAACCAGCAAGTTATCAGTTCTTCCAAGGTGGTATGATACAAGGAAAAGTTATTACTACTCTCCTGGTCTGTGCTCTGGACTCCTTCCTGCCCTGGAACTATGAGGTTCCCCATTTCCCTGGGGCAGCAAATTCTATTATGCTATTGTGCCTTTGCTTCCTGGGACTGCAACCCAGATCTGTGTATGAACAAAGCAGTGGAGTCCTGCCTCAGTGATAGCAAGGAGACCCTGTAATTTCCCTGTACTCCTTTTTCACCAAGACGCAATAGACCTTTTCCTCTGATCTTCCAAGTTGTCTTGGGCTGGAAAATTGTTACACTCCATCTTTTGTTGGCTTCTGTTACTCTAGAATTTTTTGATTAATTTATTAAAGAAATTTAGAATAGTTTGAGTGGGAGTTAGGCGAGTCCCTGCCTTTACTCCATCATCTTGGCTCTGCCTCTAATGTTAAACTTTTTAATGTATGTATTTCCTTTTGTTATTTATGTACCATTACCCTCATTCCAAGAGAAGGAACTACTCATTCCCACCTCATCTCCATTTCTCCCCCTTCTGCTTTAACTTGGTTTTTCAGCTGTACAATTTTCCTCTTGGGGTATTGTGACTGATTGTAATAGGAATTCCCCATCGACCATGGATGTTTTATGCATAGGGTATAAGGGGAATATGAATCTGGAAACTTTCTTTTGAGGCAACCAAAATTATGTTTTTAAATCTACAAAAAAAGATTCAGAATTTTCATAAAATGCTGCAGAAACTATTGTACCAGTAGATTTGAATTACTATATTTATTTCAATATTTTACCCACTTACATATTACCCTACCACCTCATTTTGTGAAAAAAAATTTTTCTCATATAATTAATTCCTCCCTCACATAAGGATTTTTCCTTTTACTTTGAAAAAGAAAATACACATCTAATAGAAACCTCAAGCAAAATATACTTTGTTTTTCTATGCCTTAGGTGGGTGGGTGGATTGGGGAGAAGATAAGAAAGGGAGGACAGATGTAAGAGGAGTGAGACACACAGAGAGAGAAAGCAGAATAATTTTTCCTCTTTGTATGTCTCTAACTGAAATGTATTATATAAATAAAATTTTATTATATGATATTGTAATCTATAACAGAATTTCTTATTTTTTAAATAAGAAAATTTAAATATACATCCATACACAAGCATATGCACATTTATACATACATGTGCACATGCATACACATATATACATGTGTATATACATGTTTGAATATGGGTGTATATAACTATATACACACTCTGATTCATCTTGTGTCTCTTGATATTTATAATATGAATGTAGTATGATTCTAAATATAAATGTTTCCTCATGTTGTATCTCTTGAGTGTTTCACACAGATTAGATCTTTGTAAGGCATTTTACTTGTTTATATTGTTTTGATTTGTTTTATCCCTGGAAATCATAATAGGTAATAACGTGGGATCTCATCTCTGACAAATGACCTTATAATCTTCATGGGAAAAATTAATGATAATAAAGATAAACTTTACACTCATCTATGGTCTTTCCCTTTACTGTCTTTTTCTCCACAACTGTACTCTATTGAGTACATGAATATTTCGATTAGAGTATGTGAATTAGAAAGGAAGAGTGGATTTTTACTGAAGAGAAGAAAATCTCTTTGATAACTCTTAGGTTGTTTGCTCACTTATCTTTAAGTGGCTCAAAGAAACTCAGTATTAATAACTGAGCTGGAGTTTCTTTCTGTTCTTCCTAACTCTTCTAGTACTAGTAGATTAGGGAATATCCTATTTTCTAAATAGTTTCCTGAAGACTTAGTTTTTGATTATGGACAAATCAGGTCGTTGTAGAGTTAGCCTTAGAATTCATTGAGAGAAATACATACAGGTGGAAAATTATTTTCTAAATTGTGCTAAATGTTCTTAAAATGCCTTTGATACATTCTTAGGAATATGGAAACTCACATGAATCATGCCATTTTAACTACCAATTTGGAAATTTATATTAAGATGATAAGTTGTTATTCAATCTAGCATCCATGTTGAAAACTATTTCCTTATGCATAGTAAAACTTGTCAGTGCTGTTTCTCGAAAACATTTTACTAGTTACAGTAAGCCTCAGAACATTTCAGAGCATCCTAAAAAGATACCTATGCAGTAAAATGAGTATGGCCTCACAATCCCCATAGTGAAAAAGGAATGGTTGTTTTCCAGGTTAAGATACACATTTGATTGAAAGACATATAGTGCTTATTGAGAATATGTGTCTGGAACAGACAGTACAGAGGGACAATATAGCTAGTGTTGAATAAGAAGGAAAGAGATGTGAATAAGGAAATTCAAGTTTGAATGACCCCAAACTTCTCACAGGGAAAAAAAGTCCAAATTTCTAATATGAACACTTAATATTTACTGTGTTTCAACATGGAATAAGATAAAATACAATGATCCCTAAAGCATTTAACAGGGTATGTTAGAATCTCTGTCATTAGAAGGAATTTTCAAGTCCTTTAGGACCTATTTGAGTATTTTAGTATTTACAGAGTGATGCTTTTGTGAAAAGAATACTTTCAGAGAGACTAAGATGAGACCATGTGTTAAAAGTCATATGATCTACTAAAGTTCATACAAAATGAATCTCAAGAAGTCAGCAATGGATGTTATTGAGCATATTATTGGGAAAGGAAGTAGGTTGGTAATGGGTAAAAAAACAGAAGATAAGAGACAGTCTGAATGTTACAATGGTAACCCACTCTTATAAAAAGAGATTCTAGAGGAAAGTCTTCATTGTAGAGGAACAATATGATAATAAAGATAAGGAAGTCACAGAATATGAAAGTATAGGTGTATTTAATTCTGTTCTGATTGGGGGAAAAAACTATACTTTGATAAAGTTACAGTTCCATTGAAATATTGAATTAGTTTTTTACTAACTTCTCTTTGCTAAAATTTGGGTATTCACTAAGACCATAATTAATAGAATCAAAAGTTAAACAAATTTGTAGTTCTCAGAATTTATACCCATCAAGGTAAATTATTTAATCTCTGTGAAATAAAACCTCTCTTCTTTCTTTTCCACCTTTATAAATAAAGATATTTTCTGAGAAAATCAACAGGAATCTAGATAAGAAGAAAGACGTTTCTTTATGTTTAGAGCATGAATATGCTCGTGTCTTACCAGGACTGGTTTTGGAATACAAAAATAGAACAGGGAATACATTTATTAATTATTATGCTAGTTATGAACATTAAGCATATCTAGAAAAATTGCTTTTGTTTTTTTTGGCAAGGCAATGTGGTTAAGTAACTTGCCCAAGGTCACACAGCTAGGTATTTATTAAGTTTCTAAGGTCAGACTTGAACTCAGGCCCTCCTGACTCCAGGACCATTGCTCTATACACTCTACCACTTAGCTCCCCCATTTTTATTGTTTTCATTTTCCTTTGTGTCTGATTCTTTCTGATTTCATTTGGGGTTTTCTTGGCAGAGATGTTGTAGCACTTTGCCATTTCCTTCTCCATCTCATTTTACAGATGAGGAAACTGAGGCAAATACAGTTAAATGACTTGCCCAGAGTCACACAGCTTGTAAGTGACTGAGTTCAAATGTGAATTCAGGAAAATGAGTTTTCCTGACCTCAAGACTGTCACTCTACAAACTGTACCACCTATCTGCACATAGATTCCATATATCATCTCATCTCACTTGAGATTCAGACCAATTTAGAGATGCATATTACTAAGGTATTATTATGTTCATTTTATAATGACAGTGAATGCTTGTAGTAGGATAATGAACCATATCTTTCAGACTTCAAGTTCAGTGCATTAATCATGAGGATGATCTTAAAGAAAATGTCCAATGTTCATTGTTATCAAAATACACAAAAATCATGTAAGACTACTCAGGGTGATGTTAATGAGTCAGAGAGACCTAGGGCTAGAGGGACTCTTGAGAGGTCATTTAACTTCTCTTCTTGCACTATTCTCTCTGGCACTTAGATTCTCTGAAGGAATAGATTAACTCAAAAGTTAACTTCTACCAGTTTGAAATCTCTTAGTTAAAAGCTTGGGTCTCTAATTCACAGGTAGAGCCCAGATTCCATAAGTATTTTTGCTTGCATGCTTATTTGTTTTTTTGCCAAGAAACACCCCCCAAAAGATATTACATCAGGAAAAGTCAGACACTGCTAAAAATGACTAAACAACAATAACAAGGAGAGAGAGAAAGGATATCAGTATTTTTATATGTCCTACTATATGTCAGTAGAAATGTGCTAAAACTTTCTTAGGGAAAAGAAAAAGCTATTTTTTTTTCTTGGTAGGTATTGGGGATTTGAGAGGTTTGTTTGCTTGTTTTCTCAGAGAAGGAGGGGCATTGAAATTCAACAAATCCTCATGAACCATGGTAATATTATCCATACACTTGAGGGGCTTCTCTACTGATGTTGCTTTTTAAAATGTAGGGACAGCATCCTATGATTAAAAGAATATTGAACCCAAGAAGAACTGGCTTCAAATACTACTTCTAAAACCTTTAGATGTGTGACCCTGGATGAAAAATTTCAATGTTATGTGATTCAAGTATCTGTTTAGAATTTATCTGCTAAACTCTAGAAGATTTACATCTTTGTTGAGAAAATTTGCTACATTTACAAAATCACAGCTCTTGCTTCTAAAAATAATTGACTTGAGTCAGGAGATTTGAAATACAACTAACTTGACATTCAATCTTGGACATTTTTCATGGTTATGGACCTCAGTTTCCTCATCTGTAAAATGAAAATGTTGAATCTTATGATTTGTAAGATCCTTTCCAGCCGTGATGCTCCATGTACATCTAATGGTTGGATTTGAAAGACCCAGGGCCAAGGAATCCACTAACACTCCCATCTCTAATAAATCCACTCATTGTAAGTTTGGGCATGGGCCAGGGTCATAGTGTGATCTAAAAAGTTTCACAATACTTTCGTATCATGTACGCAGAAGCTAGGAACTGAAGCCCCTGTCCTTGCATAGAAAAAGAGCCCATTCATCTGTCTTGAAAGAGAATAAGGTGGGTGTTTGGGGCGTTTCTAAAATAAAATGCATTTTCTGGTTAGAGGGGAGAAAGAGAAAGAAGGAGGAAAAGAGATAACCCCCAAGAAAGTCAAACTATCTATTTATTTAGTTATGTGTTTTGGGTTGCATTTTGCATTAATCGCTGCCACACACGGGAGCCCTGCAATTTATTATTGGTGATAAGTGTGGACAGTAGCTATTATTTTCTCTCCCTGTTCTAAAATGTGGCATAGTGGGACACTTAGATTTATGGAACATGCATTATTCAAAACTCCAAGCCTGGCTGGGATGGCTCAGCAGGAATAGTCCCAGCTATTTGCAGAACCTTTCCTCTCCTCCTGTGTCACACACTTTTCCAAAAATACTGGAGAATTTTACTGTGTCATACACTTCTCCACAAAAAAAAGGAGGAAGCATTCACATAGGAAAACTCATTGGTAAATGAGTCACAGAAGGTAGTGACCAGAAACCTAATCTGGCACTTGAGGGCTTCTAGTAAAAGTGAGCAGTGTCTTGTGGGAAGTAATTAGGGAGAGATGATATTTTAATACTACAAGAACTATATAATATGAGTTGACATTTATGAAGTGCTTTACAGTTTACAAAACATTTTACGTCCATTAGCTCATTTAATCCTCACAAAAATCCCTGGAGAAAGATAGTGCATGTGCTATGCTTTCATTTTAAGGCTGAAGAAACAAATACCCCCAAAGTGAATAACTTACTCAAGGTAAAATAATTATCATACATTAAAGTCAGAACTCAAATTCAGGTTCTCTGATACCAAATCCAGTGATATTCTTTCTGTCCCACTCTACTACCAAATATCTTTTTTTTTTAAAGTCACAAATAAGGAAACTACAGAGTGCCTAGAATCAGGAAGACCTGAGGTAAAATCAAGCCTCAGACCATCACTAACTGTATGACCCTGGGCAAGGCACTCAGTCCTGTTTGCCTCAGTTTCCTCAACTGCAAAATGAGCTGGAGAAGGAAATGGCAAACAACTCTAGTATCCTTGCCAAGATACCCCAAAAGTAGATCATAAAGAGTCAGACACTACTGAAAAAAATAACTAAGCAACAACAAGAGAGAAAGGGAATAGATATTTCTATGGTACCTACTATTTGATCCTCACAACATGCTGTGAGTTAAATGCTGTTTTTGTTCCAATTATACAGTTGATGAAACTGAGGCATACAGAGGATCACCAATCAAACAAGTGTCTAAGTTGAGTCAGGTCTTCCTGGCTCCAGGTTCAGTACTCCATTTACTATACCACCTAGCTTTTTTCTTTCCTTTTTGAAACTTAAGAGAATATTCTAGTCTCTATGATTTATTCATCAAGGCACCTTTTCCCCCTTTCTCTCAAATATATCTAGGTTTTAATATATGGCCAAGAGACTAAAAGTGCTGGAAAAATGATTAAAGACTTGAAAAAAATGTTACTAGGAAATTTTCTAGGGAATAGAGATGTATAAAAATAAATATATCCATAGGGATAAAAATTGGTTCTGGGATTTCATTAGTAAGGGAACTTCTGGAAATTCTTTTACCAATACAGGTATTCATTTTATCTACAACTTATGATCATATTTGCCTAGAGTTGTGGTTCTTAAACTTTTTGATCTAAGGACAACTTTACAGTCTTATTCTTGAAGACTCAGTAATACTCTTGAAAAATAATGAGAACCACAAAAAGGTTTTGTTTTTTCAGGTTATCACTATAAACTTTCACCCTATTAGAAATTTAAACAAATGCTTAATATATACTTATTAGTTCATTTTAAATATCAATAACATACTAATTATATGAAATTATTAATACCATATTTTACATATATATATATATATATATATATATATATATATATTCCAAAAGCAAAAAACTTGAGGGAGAAGAGTGGTATTGTTTTATATTTTTGTAAATCTTTCTAAAGACCAACTTAATTAAAGATAACTGGATTTTTAATATCTTCTCTATTCAGTCATTTAGTTTATATTGTTTTGGGTGAAGTATGATAAGTATATGAAGAAAATCTGGCTTCAAACAGATTGACATCAAAATATTTAGAAAAGGGAAGTGTATTTTATAGGTAGGTAAATAATGTCTTAGTAGTATTTTGAAGATAGTTTTGACACCATAGATACTGCGAAAGGGTCTTAAAAACTCCAAGAGGTCTGTGGACCTCATTTGGAAAATCACTAGCTTAGAACACTAAAAGTGTTGATGACTCCCCAGGATCACACAGATAGGATATGTAGAAATGTATCTTCCTGGCAGCAAAACTTACCCTTACTTATGCTCTTAAGGAAATAACAGCAAAAATAAAAGTAACAACAAGTGGCATTCAAATAGCACTTTGAATTTATCTTTTTGTAATTTAAAAAATTTTAAACTTAATTATAAGGTAAGAAAAGAAAAATAACAGATTATAGGAGAAAATTCAATATTATCAATATATTTCTATTACAAAGAGACATATAATATATACTATTCATTGTATTTAAAGGTGTTCATTTTTTTCTTTGCTTCCTTATAGATTTTTCCCCCTCTACTATGCATTTTTTATTTTATTTTTCCCCTTCCATCTCCTTCTAGGTGCTCCAAAATGATTACAATTAGGTGTGAAGATATATATCTATATCTGTTTAGATTTATATTCATATTTATATATGTTTATATCTAAATATGTATGTGTGTTATATACCTACATATACACTAATATGCATATATACATCTATATAGATATAATTATATATATGCAAATATATGTCTATAACATGCTTTTCACCACCTGTCATATGTTTCTCTGAAGGTAGACAGCATCCTGCTTTGTAAGTCCAAGTCTTTCCATGATTTTCTAAAATCACCCAGCTCATCATTTCCTACACCAATCACATTCTTTCTGGGAGATTGTTCATGAAAGCCTCTTGTCAATTTTCTGCAATTCTTCTGTTCTTAGCTGATGTTTTATTTATAAAAGAAAACTTTAATTTACTCAAAATTATCCACTTTACACTTCAATAATGTTCTCACCTTATAACTTAGTTTATTGTCTGATATTATTGAATCTATTTTCTTTACATCTTTCTTCCCCTAGTCTCTTTGAAGTTCCTGACTCTATGTTATTTCAAATGAATTTTGTTTCTATTTTTTCTAACTCAAAATTTTTTAGTAATTATTCAAGATGTCATTAAAGAAATAGATCAGTTAGGTAAAATTATCATTTTAAAATTATATTGACTTTAACTAACCATTATTTAGATTTGATTTGATTTGGAAAAAAGTGTTTTGATGTTTTTGTTCCTATAGTTCCTATATCTGATTTGCAGATATACTCTTAGGTATTTTATACTGTCTAGCATTTTTCCACTATACCACAAACAAAACACTTATGACAATTTTTGAATATCAGGTTAAAAATTAAAAAAAGAACAAATAGAAATAGATGTGAACTGAACATGGGTTAGGTGTGCTCTAACAATTGCTCTGGGTGAGAATTCTCATTGACTCTTGGCCTAAGAGGAAGGGGAAGGGTCAAAGGGAATGTTCCCTAAGAGTATGCCCATATACCAACTTAATATTCAATTCAAATCTATGATAATAGCTATGTGCAATTTATTCATAATTCATGAATAATTTAGTGTCCAGCACCTGATAGGTGCTAGCTAAAGCATCATTTTAAAAAGATATGGATGTTCAGAAATAGGAGAAATGAGCCTGCAAGTTGTTGTATACTAATAAGAGAAGCTTAAAATCAAACAGAGATGAGCTAGAATTTCTGGCATTAGATGAAGACTATAATTGGCATTTCTGTAACATGGTGAGATAAGAAGAATCAATAGGACAATGTAATCCCCAGCTATAGCTGATACTGAAAAGACAGATAACAGAGAAGGTGGATGCTGTCCAGGGTAGAATACAGCTGCTTCAGGGCTGGGATTCCAAGCCTGACAATGACTTATTCAGCTTTCCAAAAGTCACTTTCCTACCTTTACTTTTCTCATATATGTGAGTCTGGAAATTCCTCTAGGGCAACCAACAAAATTTTGCCACACATAATGCCCCTCAGCTCCCAGGAGGCTAGTATTATATGAGCTCAGTAGCCATACCCTAAGTCTATTTGTTGCTATTATTGTTACTGCTGCTGAAATACATAGTTACTTATGTCTCATGGAGTTGAAATGATAGGTTCAATAATTTATTCAGCATTCATTTAACAAACATTTCTTAAGCCTTGACATTTTTGTAGAACACCACATGGGGCACTGGGTAGTTTTTTTTTTCAGACAACTTAAGTGGGCATTAGTCTGATGAAATGAAACTTTAAATTCTATTTTATGATTTGATTCATATCATTTATGGATGCTGGGCTTGATCTGGGAATTGAAGGTCCAAGATTAACCAAGAGATTTCAAACTTAGTTGGACTTGAGTCCAGATCCATTGAAGATAAGATCTTAAACTTGAACTTGTAAAAATGTACCATATTATCATGTGCTCTCCTTCTCCCATATGGCAAAGTTCTACAAAAAGGAAGAAAGATTCCCCTCTCTCAAGGAGTCTATCAGAAAAAATAAAATATGTTCACTAGGAGGAGTCAATTTTTGAGTTGATATATTCCTTCAGAGAATGTTGGTTCCATAGCTTTAGACTTAGAACCTTAAAATAAGAGTTGGGTAGGGAATCAGACAGTTCTGGGAGGCTAATATATAAGGAGGATACAACTTTCATTCCCTCTCTCATGTCTGTTCACATTTACCCAGGGTATATAGGACTAATAATTCATTATAAAATAATATAGTATTATATAATAATGTAAGGAGATCCCTTAAGGACTACCTTCTGAAAAAGGGTCTTCCTCCCATGGACTCACATTGTAGAGAGTCTTGCCTTGTAAGATGATGCTTACTACCAATGGATTATAAACAAACATCCTTTAATATATAAACCTTTCTGTTCTTGTTTACTGTTGATTTGCTCCCCCCACCCCCTTTTGCATGTACAAATCAATCCATATGAGCTTGCTTTTGACAGGAGCAGTTATTCTCTAACCTGGACTTACATTATGCAAATAATGTACTTTATCATGCATTTGTTTTCTGCTTCTTAGTCATGAATATGGATGCCATTTACTTTTGTAATAAAAATATAGTAATTTACACCTGAAATCAATTACAGCCCTAAAGTAGGTTCTGCACTGGTCTTTTAAAAACAACTCTGGCATTGTCATGTCCCCAGTTTCCATGCTGAGTAACAGGATTGACAAAGCATTGCTCTATTGAATCATACAAATTTCTTCCTGCCTCCCACAGGTCTCCCTACCAGGTCTCAATCCAAGTTTGGACTTTATTAAACCTTATTTCGATTGTAATTATACATACTGGGCCTTCACTCTTCTTAAACACAAAGTCACAACAAAATATAAAATTTTCCATCTTTGAAAATGTCAAACAGCAGCTAGATAGCCATCTGACAGCATGGGGGCTGGAAGAAGGTGGTGTTTCATGCATTGGGTAAATGTTTAGATGAGCATTAAGGTTGCTTCCAAATCCAATTCTATGAAATGCCACATGGGACCAAGCTAATGACCAATTCAATACTTTCTCCTAAGGGAAGATATCAGAAAACAGTTTATGGACAAGCTTGGTAATGATTATGTAATTTTGAAGTTATAAAGGACCTTAGAAATCCTCTATCCAAATGGATAAAGAGAAATCCAATCCACAACATATCTAGGAGATGGTTATCCAGTTTCCACCTGAAGATTTCAGTAAAAGAGACTTCAGAATTTTTAGAATCTTTTATCTCCCTTACATTATTTCCAAATCTACTTAGCAAATTCTCCATTGTTCCTAGATCTGCCCTCTGAGGAACAAATAGAAAAATTCTAATTATTCTTCTCTTCCAAGGGATAGTCCCTTAACTAATTAAGTCAACACAATGTCCCTCCACATTCTTCTCTTTTTTAGATTAAATATCACTTATTTAGAAGCTTCCAGTGGTGAGAAATTTGTTACTACTAAAATTCCTTCAATTGATTTCTATATTGAATGACTTTCAGTCACCAGTAATATCAATAAAATGTAATATAAATCAGGAATATAATTCAAGAAATTATCTGTCTGTCTGTCTGCCTATCGACATGTATATATATGCACGTATATATATATATATATATAGAATTAATTTTTGAAAAACCACTTTTTACTAAAAACTAAGAAAAGGTAGCAGTATAACAAAAAAGGACTTGAAATCTACCCCATTAGATCATAAAACACCAAAGCCTGAATCAATAAACTAAATAGAAAGCAATAATTTACAAAAGTGAAAGAAAAGTAATAAAATATTTTTTCAGTGATAGAGAGGAAAAGTATTTTGTTAGTTTTGAAGATTTTGATAGCTTTAATTATACAAAGATTAAGATTTTATGCAACACAAAGTAATATTCCCCAAATTTAAAAACAAGAAACAAATTGGGAAACAATTTACAAGTATAACACATAAAGATCTGATAGAAAAAAATCTGTGTAATATTGTATAGAACAATTGTCAACAAATATGAAAAAGATGGTCCTTTAAATACATTGCTAATGGGAATATCTTATTGCAAAAAAAATTTAAAGAATAATGTGGTAATATATAACAGCAGTAGTTAAACTAGTACTAACTTTCAACCCAAAGATTCTGTTAAAATATTTTATTCTAGTATAAAAATATTCATAGTTGATCTATATGTAAAAAAAGGAAAGCAATAAATAAATTTAAAAATCAACAAAATTGAATTTTCTACACATTTAAAATTTGAGAATGGCTGATTAAATTGAGCACCAGAACAGTATTCAATTTGACTACAATATAGAAAACTTAAAAAAAGATGGAAGATAACCAACCACAGATACTAAAACTATGGACAGGCATGAAAGGAAACACAGAACAAAGTCATATTTATTTGAATGCTTATTATTTGTTTTTTTAATTGATATTTTAGTTTTCCAAATACATGCTATAAAAGTTTTTTCAGCATTCATCCATATATATATATATATACATATTATATATATATATATATATATAATATGTATATTTAAATTACAAAATTTCCTTCCACCCTCTCTTCCCACCCCTATCCCCTCAGTGATGAACAGTCAGGTTCACATTGTTATTAACATGTTATGTTAACACACATATTTTTGATAAATATGTTTACAGATTAGTAATTTTGTTTTGAGGAATTAGGATTAAGCAAAAGAGATACATAAGAGATAATTTTTATAAAGTGTTCATCAGTTTCTGAAGGGTGTGTATGTGTGTGTGTGTGTGTGTGTGTGTGTGTGTGTGTGTGTGTGTGTGTGTGTGTGTGTGTGTTTTATTTTGTTTTGTTTTTCTTCCTCTGGATGGGAATAGCATTGCCAATGGTCTGTCTACTAGGGTTATCCTAACTCTCTGAATTGCTGAGAGGAGCTGCTTCCATCAAAGTTGATCATCTCACAGTGTTATTGGTAATGTGTACACTGTTCTCTTGGTTCTGCTTCCTGAATCCTGAATGCTTACTATTTGTTAATCAATTTGTTTCTACCTTGGTTAAAAACTAAAGTTTTTGAGTAATAATGTGCTCAATATTTTTATAAGTTTGTTTGATTGCTTTTATTTAGAGTGATTATTGACTCAATTTATTCATATATAAAAGGACTAGATCCAAAACGTTTTCTCCAATGTTAAAGTCTACAATTTTATGATTAACTTCTCTCTCATTGGCATTATGGAACTATCATCTATCCATTTATTCAAACTGTTCTTTGATCTTTTTAGACCTTTAGCTATCCAACCCCTCTCAAGATAATTTAAATCCCTGTACAAACCATTATTAAAATATTCCTTTCACTCATCATGAAATTAACTACTAAATCATAGAATCTTAGAGTTGGATAGGATATACAAAATTGACCAGTGATTTACATTGCATTATAACTGGAAACTATTCACATTCTCTTTGAAGACTTCTAATAAGAAAGAACTCATTAACTTCTAAGATATTCCATTCTAGTTCTGAACAGACCAAATTATTAGGCTTAATCTCACTCTCTTCAATTTCTTATCTGTAGCTTCATGTTCTTCCTCTGGACTAAATTTACTTTTTTTTCTTTTAGTTTTTTGCAAGGCAATGGGGTTAAGTGGCTTGCCCAAGGCCACACCAATAGGGAATTATTAAGTGTCTGAGGCAGGATTTGAACTCAGCTACTCCTGACTCCAGGGCCAGTGCTCTATCCACTGTGCAACCTAGCCACCTCTGGACTAAATTTAAAATAAACATTTAATCCTTCTTCCATATAAGAATCTTTCAAATATGTGAATACAGCTATCATAGATCCTCTTAATATTCTCTTCTAGTGAAAAATCTTGAGTTCTTTCAATCTTATATAGCATGTGTTTCAATTCCATGACCATTTTGATCATTCTCTCTAAGTGCTCCACCTTGCTCACGTCCTTGCTAAATTATGGAATCCAGAATTGAAAACAATTCTCCAAGTATGGTGTACCAAGTTAGACTGTAATGGAACTATCATTTCCCTGTCCTCCCTCTAAAATGAAGGCATAAGACTATAGGAATACGAAGGTCTATTTCAAATGTCAATCTATGGATGCTTTTGTATGTTACCTTGTTTTTCTTTGTATAGTATATGAAGCATTAGATTTTCTTGATTCCCACATCTTAATAGGGACAAAATGAGTTTCAACTGTTCAAAGACCACTGTCTAACCATACCCCCTCCATTCTGTATTTGTTTAAATGATTTTTTGAACCAAAGCAAAGAACTTTGAAGTGATTCCTACTAAGTACCTTCTTATTTGATTTTACACATTATCATCCATTGAAATATTTTTAGAGACTCAAATTTTCACTTGACAAATTAACTATTCCTCTTAGCATTCATTTTACATCATATTTAATAACTGTCATGTATGTCTTCATTAAAATTAATGTTAAGATTTTAGAAAAACTAATCCTCAAGTGCCTTCACTCTAGTTTTTATTGTTGTTCTTCAGTTATTTTATTTTATGTAAAAACAGGTGTTTTTCATGAAATGTCTATATTTTCTCTTGCTTCTCTCCCATATGGCATGTATGTTGTTGCTAATGTCTAAATAAGATGCATAAATAGCAAAGTCTAAAATTCCTTCTATATAGCCATACTGCTTCAACAAATTGTAGTAGTCTTCAGTTATTTAAAAAAAATGGAATTAGTGAGTTAGTTGGTTTTCCTTACTTTCTGGAAGCAAGACAGGATTTGAATCATACTTTTTCCACTCCGGAGATCCTTTGATGTTATTCAGTCATGTAACACTCTCCATGACTCCATTTGGGGTTCTCTTGACAAAGATGCTAGAGTGGTTTGCCATTTTCTCCAGCTCATTTTACAGATGAGTAACTAAGGAAAACAGGATTAAGTGACTTGCCCAGGTTCACACAGCTAGATAAGTGATTGAGATCAGATTTGAACTCAAGAAAATGAGCATTCTTGATCCAGGACTGTCCCTTTATCTCCTGGTCACCTACCCTCTAATTTATATCAACTCATTAATGATCCATCAGAGATAATCACTGACTTAGAGTTGGAAGACATTATTAAAGACAATCCAATCTAATGTCCTTCCATCTGGTCTCTGGGAGCTGTTCAACTTCAGATCTTTTAAATCTAAGTATAAGATTAACACTTTTTACATCCATAAAAAGTCTATTTTTTTCTTACAAAGCACTCTTCCATTTCCCCACCTTTCCCCCATATTTCCATAGCTGTTAGTATTTGTTATATTTTTTTAAAAATTGAATAGCTTTTGTTGTGTTGTTTGAGGCTTTTAAAAATAAAAATAAATTATACCCTTCTTTCTACATACCTATTTAGCACCTCAAAAAAGAAAAAAAAATAGCCTGTAGCCAATTAGCAAGGCATAATTTTTTTAATAAAACATGTTGAATTTCCATCAATGAGTTATGTTTACTGCTCACCATTTCTATCCTATATTCTGGACTTTACACCTATATACACATCTTTAATTCTAATTTTTCACCTTGTTTTCTCTTTGATTTGAAATGACATAGTAAGAGAAAGGACAATAAAATTAGTAGTCAAAAGAGAAGGTTAGAGGGTGATTCTCCCAATGATTTTTATCTAGGAACTACAATTTATTGAATGAAAATGTATTTATTAAGTGCTTAAAATGTGCCAAATTCTTTCTGGGATCTTAGAGGAGACAACATCTGCAACACAGTGGAATACAGGGGAAGATGTTTTACTTAGGAGAATTTTAGGAAAGATGAGTGGGGCCCAACCATAGCAGATTGACAGATCCTTTCTAGGAATAGCATCAGAGCTGATAGGAGTATGTTTCCAGAACATACATATAAACATGTACTTATACATAAGTATGTATAATATATATTATATATATATATATATATATATATATATATATATATATAAAACTAAATGTGTGTTTATGTCTGTGTGTATCTGGGTGTGTGTGTGTGTGTGTGTGTGTGTGTGTGTGTGTGTGTGGTTTCAATCATGTCATAATTTTTATGGCTTCATTTGGGGTTATGCAAAGGTGCTGGAGCAGTTCACCATTTCCTTCTCCACTTCATTTAGAAATGAGAAACTAAGACAAATAGGGTTAAATGACTTGAACAGGGTCAGACAGCTGTTAGGTTTTAGAGGCTAGAATTGAACTCATAGATATGATTCTTCCTGATTAGATGAGAGAGAGAGAGGATATATACTGATATATCATTGATATTATATTTACACATATATAATATATATCTGATATAATATATATAGTTGGGCTCTATAATTGATTGAATTGACTAATTGACTGAAACCATCACTAATCAAGACAAAGGGCCTCAGGGCAAAAACTCTGGGGATGGTAGGGTCAGTACCCTGAGTGTTTAACTTCTAGTCTGACTCCATAGGAGGAAATGAACAGGGTACTGCGAGATATAGAAGAAACCTGAGACCCACAATAATCAGGAGTATTTTTTTCAGAGGTCTTGGATTTTTTTACCCAGTTTACTGTTTATTTGATATGAATTACAGAAAGATTTTTCTGTTTCCTAAGACCCTGTGTGACTCATCTATGAAATAATTATACCAATTATTCATTGTTTATTAGCAGTTTATTTATAGGTACAAAGCATGAGGAGACAGAGATAAAAATGAAATAGTACCTGACTTCAAGTAGCTTACATTCTAACAGAGAAGACAGCATGTAAATATATAAGTATATGTATACTGTATACAATATGAATATAATTTGACAGAGAAGACCCTAGTAGCTGTGAGGGTTCATATAGAAGGTTGTATTTGAAAGAAATGAATTTTTGTTTGTTTTTAAAATTTTATTTTAAAATTTATTTTCCAACTGCATGCAAAGATAGTTTCCAATATTGATCATTTTGCAAGCTTTTGAGTTCCATATTTTCTACTACCTTCCCCATGGCAGAAAACAATTTGATATAAATTGTACCTGTACAATTGTTTTCAACATATTTACATATTGGTCATGTTATAAAAGAAGAATTAGAATTAAGGAGAAAAAACAGTCTGAGAAGGAAAGGAAAAACATAAAAGATATTTTTTAAAGTGAACATAGATGCTTTGTTCTGCATTCAGAATCACAGTTTGTTCTCTGGATGTGGATGGAATTTTTCTTAACAGGTCTCTCAGGATTATCCTTCATCACTGAAATGTTGAGAGAAATTGCTTCCTTCATAGTTGATCATCCCACAATGTTTCAGTTAATTTGTACATGGTCTCCTCATTCTGTTCTCGTCATTCAGCCTCAGTTCATGCAAGTCTTTCCCTTTCAGGCTTTTCTGAAATGAGGTCTCTCACAATTTCTTACTGAACAATAGTATTCTACAAGATTCATATGCCATAGCTTGTATAATAATAATTTCCCAATTGATGGACATTATAAAGAATATTTCACAAAATTTCATAAATGCATCTGTTGGTAAACCTGAGTTTTACAATGTGTTTGCTTCAATTCTATCCTCCCTCCTTTGTACTTCTCCCTTTCCTTTCACCTTATCCCTTCTCACCAATGTTTTACTTCTGACTGCTGTTCTCCCTCCTTCCTTCTCCTCCCTTTCTCCTTTACTTTAGTTTTTTAAACTTTTATTTATTTTGCCTTTTCTTTTATTTTTCCCTTTCCTTTTATCAGTCTCATCTCCTTTCTTTCCCCTTCCCCCCTACTTCACTATGGGGTAGGATAAATTTCTAAGCCCAGTTAAGAATGTATGTTTTTCTTTCTTTCTCTGAGACAAATCTGTTGAGGGTAAGATTTATTTAGTACTCAACATCCTTCCTTCTTTCCCTTTATTACAATAGACCCTTTGTATCACCTCATGTGGTGTTATTTATCCTCTACTTCCTTACTCTTTTTTTTGGTCTTAATTGTTATATGCTTGTTTTGTATCCCACACCTTCTGTCAAAGTATACTCCTTTCAACTGTCCTGACTGAAGTACAATTCTCAAGAATTATAATCATCCTTACATTATAAGTAATTTAAACTCACATCCTTTTTTTCAGGAACAGTCTCTCCAACTGTCCCAATATAAATACATCTCTGAAAAACTAAGAATTTGATTAAATCACAGTCAATTTATATCCACATGCTCTGTCTGAATATGTTCCTTTCAATTATCCTAAGAGAAATATAGGTCTCAAAAGTTAACTAACATTTTCCCCCTTCTGTTTCCCTTTTTATGCATCTTCTTGAGACTCGTATTTGAAGATCAAATTTTCTGTTCAGTTCTTATCTTTTTAACAGCTAAGTTTGAAATCTTTCTATTTTGTTGAAAATACATCTTTTCCATTGAAAGAATATGCAGGTCAATTGATTCTTGATTGCAATACAAGTTCCTTTGCCCTGTAGAATATCATATTCCAGACCTTCCTATCCTTTAATGTTGAAATTGTTAAGTCCTGTGGAAACCTGATTGTGGTTCCCTGATATTTAATTGTCCTTTTTGGCTACTTGGAGTATTTTCTTCTTTATGAAATTTGGCTGCAATATTAATTGGAGTTTTTATTTTGGAATCTCTTTCTGGGGGTGACAGATGAATTCTTTCCAGGAATATTTTATCTTCTTGTTCTAGGATATTAGAACAATTTTCCATGATAATTTCCTGCAGGATGTTGTCCATACTGTTTTACTGATTGTAGCTTTCGGGTAGACCAATAATATATAAATGATCTCCTTTAGATCTATTTTCAGGTCAATTGCTTTTCCTAAGAGATTCTTTTCACTTTCTTATATTTTTTTGGCCTTTTGGTTTTGTTTGATAAAATCTTGGTGTCTCCCAGAATAATTCATTCCCATTTGTCCAATTTTAGTTTTGAAAGTTTTATTTTCTTCAGTTAGCTTTTTTGTTTCCTTTTTTCCAGTTGATTAATCTCATTTTCTAGCTGGTCGATTGTATGTTTAAAATTATTATTTCCTTCAGATAATTTTTCATAATTCTCTTACATAAATCTCATTTCTTTTCTCCATTTTTCTTCTTCCTCTTTCATTTTCAAAAATTCTTTTTGAGCTCTTCCAAGAGGTCTTTTCAGAAATGTGACCAGGTCATCAACCCCTTACAGGATTCACATATAGGCTTTTTATAATTTTTTTTCTCTTCTGAGATGGCATTTTTATTATCCCTATCATAAATAGTAGTTGTCAATGGCTAGCATGATTTTGGGTTTTTTGGTCATTTTGTCAGTTGTTATTGAGTGCATAGTTCCATTTTTTTTTTTTTGCTGGAGGTAGGGGTTCTAGTCCCTGACTTTCCACTCTGGCATTTCCAGTGTTCCTAGTTTGCTACTTACACTAGGGGTACACACCAGCATACCAGGGCTCAAAAACTTGCTCTCCAAGCTGGTGGAGCTGTTCTCGGAACTTATTTGTGCTGTGACTAAAAACCTCACCAGGGCTTCCTAGATTTTCTATTTCCATTGGTATACTCCCCTTTTATCTATGTAACAGACCTTTTCCTAAAGTTCCTTGAAGATATCTTGTTGTAGGGGTTTTTTCATTGTTTTTTGGGTGAATTCTGTCACTTTAGGATCTATTTAGAGGTTTCATTCAAAGTTATTTAGGGAAAAATTTCAGGAGCTTCTTAGCTTTGAGCCACCATCTTTGCCCTGCCCTAGAAGTCTCCTTGAACTCATTATTAAAGGAAATTAGGGATTCCATGATGCAGAGATGAGGAGGAAATATTTAAATTAAATTTAAATTAAAAATCCTTTAATTAAGAATTTAAAACATGTTAAACAAGTGTTTCATGTTAAAACATAGGAAAGTTACTTGAAAAATTAGAGTACTATGATATATGTACTCATTTTGATGGGTTTTTTTTCTGTTATGGACTAATTTAGCTTTGAGCAGAAATGTGGTTTATAGGAAAGAGCACTGACTTTGGAAGCAGAGGACCTGGTCTTAAATTCTTCTGTTCCTTATTTAACCTTAGACAATTCACTTAACTTCTCTGGACCTCACTTTCCTCATCTGTAAAGTAGAGGTGGGCCAGACTAGGTAGTCTCTAAAGTCACATCCAGCTCTAAATCTTAGAGACTATGATTTCCTCCGACTTTCATCCAACTCCTGAATAGCCAATGATTTATTTTTATCATTGTTCAGCCAACATTTCTCCATCTTATCCACAACAAGAACTTGAAAAACTCAGCCAAATTCTAGCTAAAGAATATCTACAATATTCCTACAAAGCTACCAGTATGATAATTCCTTTATAAAGGAAATGAGGTCAGTCTGGTATGACCTATGCTTGATGAGACAGCATTTGACACTTTGAGTTCCCTATTTCATTTTCTCTAGGCATTCCTTTGATAATCCATTTTAGAATTTGTCAGGAATTTAAGACAGAATAGGCTGAAGACCTACTTTCTTCCCCTTAAAAAAAAGTAGAGACATTATTTTCTCTTTTCCAATTCTGCCACACATGTCCTGCTTTCCACAATCTTTTCAAGATCATTGAAGGTAACTCAGCAATCCCATCTGTTTGGGGTTTTTTTCAGTATTTTGTCCTGGTGACTTGAACTCATTTTAGCTATCCAAGTATTCTCTTCCTATATCAATACTTTTCTTGAGTTTTACCTTATTATTGGCCACTTTTGTTCTATTATTAAAAAGTCTAATGGCCATTCTTTTGGGAAGAAAGGAAGTGAAAGTAGAATAAGAATTATGCAATTTTATCTGTTCTACTGTAATATTCTATTCCCCTGAGCAGCAGCTCATCCTTTCCTTGATAATACCCTTTTCCCCAGATAGATTAAAAAGTAAATTGACCAAAATCATTTTCTTCATTCCTTACTAGTCCTTCATTCATTTTGAATTTTAGCTAACTGGATGCTATTCTGTTATTTCAGCCAGCACACTTTGAAAATCCATGTCCTAGTACATTCCTTTGTTTCTATACAGTTTGCATTTATTTTTAAAAAATTAAAATTGTGTTAATGACTTTTCTATGCAACCACATTGTTCTCTTCAGATAGCTCTGCCTTTTCTTTAGCGCTGAAATTTTATATCTAAAATAAAATTTCATAATTTTTTGGTGTGTTATAGACCCCTTGGACAGCATGCTAAAGACTTTGAACCCCTTCTTGAATTAAAAATATTTTCATTAAAAAATAAATAAGTAGAATATTAAAGGACTATTTTTCTTTTTCCAAATTACACACTTTTTCCAGATTTTCCAAAATATATTTTATTGGAATGTAACCATCACAATATTTTAAAATCCTATTTGTGTTATTGTAATGCAGGCTTCAATAATTTATTAAATCATATGAAACATTTAAATTATAGACAAGTTAAAGAAGGGTTTAAGTTTTAAGACAGCAGAGTAAAGATTATTTTTATTTGACTTGAATAAGAGCTATAAATTGTGGGCTGTCCTTTGCCAAGTCACACTGGGCAATTTTTATCAGCTATAATAAAAAATAAAAATATCTCTGACATCTGTTGATGAATAAGTTACTGGTATTGCTAATGCTATTATTATATATTATCCATCATTCATTCATTCATAATTGAAGAAAAACTAGATTTCAATTAAGCATCAGTGAAAAAAATGATTTTTTTTTAAAACAAATTTTTTTAAAATATCTCATCCATTTATATGGATAACCTGAAATCTATCAATAGACTCTAGGTTAACCATCTATGATCTAGAATTTCATTATTAAGAAAATTCCACTTCACCTTATTGATTTCCCTCATAGAATTGTAGACCAAGAAATTCTACTTACTCTTTACATAATGAAATCTGTTTCTCCTAAACTCTAGAGTGCAGAATCAGATTGTGTTTAGCTTTACTTTCCTCTATCAGAAATTCTAAGATTGTGTGGTTGCTTCTTCCCAAAGTCCCCATGATTTCTACATCAGTAACCACTTCCTCACAATAGTAGATCCCTTTGTTTGTTCCTCTGCTTTTTGAAGGATGAAATTAGCATTGAGGTAAGCCAAGAAATTATTAGCTGCTTTGCTTTTGGCAGAGAGTTCCAACAGTTGTTTAGATAATTGAAGTCCCCAATCACTACTGTATCACGCCTCCTGTTCCAGGCTTGTGAACTGTTTTTGAGATTCTGTGTTTATTTATTTCTCTCTAGGTGGGTCTGTAGTATGCTCCAAAGACAATATTGCTTGTATTTCTTTCTCCATTGATCTTCAGCCAATTCTCTCCATCATTTGAGGCAGCTAGTTGTTATAGTGGATAGGGTACCATGTGTTGAGGTAGAAAGATCTGAGTTCAAATGCATTCAAGATGCTTAACTAATTGATTGACCTTGGGAAAAAAACTTTAGCTCTATCTGACACTGTTCTCTCCTTTTTTATAAGGGAGATGTTTTTGGCACCTAACTCGTAGTGTTTTTGTGAGGATATAAAATGAGAAAATGTGCACAATTCATTGCAAATGTTAATTATTATTGGTGGTGTTGCTGTTGTTGTTGTTATGCTTCCTGCATCAATCTCCTCAATTTTCTCACATGAAAATATATTCTTAATATACATTGCTATTCTTTCCTTCTCTTTATCTATCCTGTTGTTTGTAAATAAGACATACATTGCCAATAAAGTTTTTCAGTGTTGAGTCCCAGTCCACCAAATTTCAGTGTAATCTTTAAGGTCAAAACTCCTAATTGGCAACATGGGAAGAGAGAATGTTAAAGTCATAATAAATGATCTTTTCCTTTGTGTAGCAAAAGGAAGATTTTTGTTTGTTTGCTTTGTTTTATTTTGGAGCTTATTTTATTTTGCTTTTGCCATCACATTAATTCTCAAGTTGGAACATTATGAAAAACCAGTTGAGAAAGAGAATGTGCTTTGGAACTTGTGTGAAGTCATTTTCACTGTATTTTTGTTCCTGATTAGGAAAATGATAAAGAACATAAAGAATAGGGGATAGAATCAGGTTAATTGAAATGAAGTAGTATTTTTTATTGATATTCTAGTAGACCTTTTGGGACTTTAAAGTCATAGAAGGTCTGGACTTATGCATTCCCATTCTTTCTTTAATAAGCATTTACACAAAGCTGGATCCAGATTAGTATAACAAATCCCATGAAATGGTCTCATATATTTAAATTCACACTATTCAGAGTTAAAATTATGTAAAATATGGCAATTGATTTCAGCTCAATGGAGCTATACAGTAAGATTTGAATAATGCTACAAGTGTACAGGATTCATTTCCCATGCTAATTGGGTTCTAGCTACTTTACAATTTGCAAAATGCTTTATTAAGATTACCTTATTTGAACTTGCAATAAACTTGGGCGGTAGATATTATTATTGTTATCCTCATCTTAAAGATGAAGAAATTGAGGAAAACAGGGTTTACCTTTTTCAGGGTCATACAACTAGGAAATATTTAAGAATTATTTAGAAACCAGGTCTTTCTGACTTCAGGTTCACCACCTTATCCATTGTTTCACCTTATCACCTAGCACCCATGTAACTATATCTTTTCACTGTTAACAGATCTTTTTTCTTCAATGTGATATCTCCATAATGAAGCAAATAAATCATCAGGCTGCCATCCTGTGTATACAGTTTATGACATGGTGATGAACTTCTTTTGTTACCTAGTCAGTTCTGATATACATATACATACTTGTATAAATTTATGAATATTACATATGTGGACATATATTTATATATTACAAATGTGGTATATAGATTTTTGTGCACATACACTAAACATGTGCATGTATGTGAGTGTATACATGCACATATTATATATAAGCACTAACCTTATTAAGGAAAAGCATTAGCTCTGGTGCTACTTTATTTTCTGCCAGAGTACAATTTATTGATAGTTTCCCAACAGTACCAATGCTTTCTGTGTTGGAAACAGTTGAGTTGTATTGATCAGAAAGGTCAAATAATAGCAAAACCAATTAATCCAAGTGGATCAGAATATTTTTATGTAAGTCTGGTAGCACTATCTGCAATATACTCTGCTAAATGTTTTACAGTTATGATCTCCTTTGATCCTTGCAATACACCAAGGAGGTAGGAGCTATTATATTCGCTGTTTTACAACTGAGAAAACTGAGTTTAAGTGAATTGCTCAACTTTATTCAACTCATAAGAGTCTAAGGATAACTTTGAACCTCAGGTCTTCCTGAATCCAGACCCAGCACTGCCCCATTTAACTGCTTTTCATATATATATATATATATATATATATATATATATATATATATATATATATATATGTATTTACATATATATATATATATTTAGATTTATATATTCACATATTTGTGTGTTTGCATTTATGTTTATGTATACATATATTTTGCATGCATATATGTGGTTATGTAATATATACCTATATATTGCCTTCTATTAATATATATATAGTATATGCATATATAGGTATATCTACAATGTGTATACATATATGTAATATGCATATGCATATGTATAAATGCATTACTATACACATGTGCATATATGCTAAATAGGGCTGCAGATGAGATCCCCAAGATATATCAGAAGCCCTAAAATTCTCTTGAAAATGTAAAACAGGGCAGCTAGGTGGTACAGTGGATAGAGCACTGGCCCTAGAGTCAGGAGGACTTGAGTTCAAATCCAGTCTCATACCCTTAATAATTGCCTAGCTGGGTGACCTTTGGCAAGTCACTTAATCCCATTGCCTTAAATAAAATAAAAAAAAGAGAAAATGTAAATCAAAATTTTAAATTGGTGTAATAGGATGATACTTTTGGAAGAAGAACATATTAGGATCATTTGGAGCCTCCTGAGAATTTGATAAAAACACTAAGTAATCACAAAGAATTTCCCTGAAAACAGTTCTTGAAGTAGGCAGTGCAAATGTCATGTTCATCTTCTTACCAGGGAGAATACTGAAATTTAGAGGTGTGACTTACTCAAAATGCTAGGTGTTAAGTGCTAGAGTTGCAATTGCCTAGGTCTTTCTTTTAATTGGTTCCTTTTTCTACTGTTACCACCTTGCTTTACCCATCGAAAGCCTGAGAAACATTCTGAGAAAGAACATTCAATGACATTCTAAAATAATTTGAATAATTAAAGGATTTCAGGATCAGGTAAGAACTTAGAAAGTTCTATTCCCACCCTTTAAGTCTATAGATTTGTACCATACTCACATAAAAATATTCTGATCCACTTGGATTCATTGGTTTTGCTGTTATTTGACCTTTCTGATCAACACAACTCAACTATTTCCAACACAGAAAGCATTGGTACTATTGGGAAACTATCAATAAATTAGACTATGACAGAAAATAAATTAGGACCAGAACTAACCCTTAATATTAGGGTATATAAAAGTACAGTAGGAAAATATACTATTTAGATGAATTCAACACTTTTTCAGATACTTAATTCTTTGAATACTTGACTAACTTCAACCAGTCTGCCTTTTCAGCCTTTTTAAATTTGAATACTCCTAAACTGTTGTCTCCTATCTTTTAAGCTTGAAGATGTCTCATATCACTGGTCTCTGCCTATTTTGCTACTTTGTAATTATTCCCTGGTCTGTTTCCTCGATTTTGACCACTAAAATAAGCATAAGCATCCTTCTATTCCCCTTCATCCCTCCCTCTCCTTTGTGGGATGATCTACCTAGCTCTAGACTGGTCCAGTCCCTGGCCTAATCAAAGGCTGAGGAGAAGAACAGTGTACTTTCCCTGTAAGTCTGTCTCAAGGAAAGGTTGACTTGTAAATCTTGAAGTGGATAAAAGGGGATAGCCTAAGTTTGAGCAGGACAAGGAAAGAAAGTTGGCCCATTTGACCTTGTAGTGAGAGATCTTACCTTGAAGGTCTCCCAAGGCTGCCTGAATAATGAGGGTTGTCAGAAGGGAGACTGATAAAGACTGAATGTCTGACACTGACAACAATAACATTTCATCATTGGTAAAAATGTTTCACAAGAGGCCTGATAATATGCCTAGGAATCATGCATGACTTACTCACCTAATGGCAGCTGGTCCCATTCAGAAGAGTTTTTGAAGACAATAGAATATTGGCTAGTAAAGAATTTCTACTTCATGGCGGGGGGTGAATCTTTGTCCAGCAGAGGGATCTGGCAAAAATATAAATCAAAGTTTTTCTTTTTTCTGTTTAAGAGTAGAGGCATGAAAGCTCATCAACCAGAATTTAAGAATCATATTTAATTTTATTAATGGTACCTGTATATGAAAAACATCAATTCTTCTACATGTTGGGCATGAAAATGATTTTTAAAAATATGAAGTAGAAGAGTCAGAAAAAAAAGGTCAGTTGGAGTGACTGTCAAAGATGCATGAGCCTTCTCCTTACTGAAGTAGGATCTCACAGAGATACCATCAGGTTTGTCTCTCTTCCTCAAGCTACTGAATGCATTTTTAATGCTTCTCTGAAACTCAAAGTAACATGTGCAATATAACTCTAATTATTCAGGGCAAGATAGAAGTCAGAAAGGTAAAGAGAAGGGGTATGAATATTGCTTTCCAGTCTCAAGAAGATTTAGCAGTACTCAGTAATCACTGTGAGAAGAGGAAGAAAATATCTGTACTCTTATAACAGCTGGCAAAGGATAAAAAAATTAGAACTATATAGTCTTCATAGCTGCCTGAAGGCACTTTCTGTTTGATGATCAAGTGAGCCTTTGAAATCTATGTTGACTAGACCAGAGGCATGTTGGTCAGACTGTCTGATTCTTTAAAAAAATTACAACAATTTCCTGAGAAAGTTCTACTAACAGTAATGGAAAGTATTTAGAAGGAGCAGAGGCATCAGGTATATAAGAATGATGAAACTGCAAAAGGAAATTAATCAACACTGAGTTTGTGTGTGTATGTGTGTGTGTGTGTGTGTGTGTGTGTGTGTATGTGTATGACAGAAAGAGAAAGAGACAGACAGATGAAGATAAATACAGAGATAGACAGGCACAGGGAGAGTTAGAGGAGAGAAGAGGGGAAGAGAGGTCAACATTTGAGAGAACCTTATCTCTAAAGGCCAAATGAATGTCATAAGTCATATGGAAGAGCAAATTTGGACTTGTCTTTTCACTGACAGAATTTATTAATTCAATAAATTATGTGGACTATAAAGATTTGAGGGAATATGGTTGACTCTAAAAACTTCAAGTTTTTTTTTCGCTTTGTGTGCTCCTCTGATATGACTCCCTTGATTTCTTTATTCCTTTACTCACATGTCCTCCTCTCATTGTGGTGGTGTCAAGCACAAATAGTAATATGAGTCATAATGACTCTGTAGTTCTATGGAGGAAGGTAGAATTTACCACTGGGTAGAATTTCTGTAAATAGGAATCCTTTGTATAGTCTTTGAAATATTTGTTGTTTCATGACTTGGTTGTTGGATGTTTCTATAGCAGCAAAGAATCCTATGGGCAAAACAAAAAATGAGCCAAATTCCTATGTTCTCAAAGAGACTTCAATATTTGAACAAGCTTGAATCATACCAATTTTTATTTGTGAGAAATTTGTCAAGCTTGATCAAAGCAGATAGAAACAGGTGATGATATTATCAATAAACAAAAATTTTGGAGGGCTCACTGTCACTGGGTTAATGAAATTTAGAATTATAAGGGACAGTCTCATATCTGCTTTTAAAATGTGAATAGAGAACCTAATTATTAATAATATCTAAACTAATATAGTACAAAACCAGGAACTATATGAACACAATTACAAAACATTTCACATAAAGACAGATTTAAGCAATTAGAGGAATATTAATTTCTTATGGGTAGAAAAAGCCAATATAATAAAAGTGACAATTTTACCTAAATTAATTTGCTTAGTGCCATATCAGTGAAACCACCTAAATTACTTTATAGAATTTGATTAAACAATAACAGTATTCATCTGGAAGAACAAAAGGTCAAGAATATCAAGAGATTCAATGAAAAAAGAATGTGAAGGAAGGTAGCCTAACAATACCACATTTCAAACTATGTTACAAAGTAGTTATTATGAAGACAATCTGATATTGTCCAAAAAATAAAATGGTGGAAAAGAGGAATAAATTAGGAACATAATACACTGTAAATGACCATAGTTGACTATAATAAATTTGTGTTTGATATATCCTAAAGATCCAATTTTGGTGACAAGAATTCAGTATTTGACAGAAATTAAAGAGAAAACTGAAGAGCAATTTGTCAAAAACTAGATATAGATTAGTATCTCATAAATCAAGTTAAAGTCAAAATGGGTATGTGGTTTAGAAATAAACAATACCATAACCAAATTAGAAGAGCATGGAAAACTTTATTTATTGGATATAGATAATGGAAGAAGGTTATGACCAAATATAATAAAGAAAGGCTCATGGGAATTAAAATGGATCATTTTAATTCCATTAAATTAAAAACTTTTTACATGAACAAAATCAATGCAGCCTAGATAAGAAAGAAAGCAGGAAACTGGGGGTGGGGAATATAGCAAGTTTCTCTGATAAAGGCCTCCTTTCTTAAATATATATATATATATATATATATATATATATATATATCAAATGATTAAAAATTATAAAAATACAAGTCATTCTGGTCAAAGGATATAAATGGGGAGTTTCAGAAGAGGAAATAAAATCTATCTATAGTCATATGGAAAAAGGCTTTAAATCACTATTTATTAGAATAATGCAAATTAAAGTAAATCTAAGTTCCCCACTTTACAACTATAGGATTGGCTAACACGACAGAAGGTATAAATGACAAATGTTAATGGGGATGTGGGAAAAAATGGGACAACTGTACCACTGGTGAAATTGTGAATTGGTAGAACTATTCTGGAAAACAGTGTGTAAACACAAAAGCTATAAATCTGTGCATTCTGTTTCACCTGGCCCTACAATTAGTAGCTATATATATATTCCAAAGAGAAAAATGCAAAGAGAAAAGGACCTCCATTACAAATAATATTTATTGCAGTTATATTTGTGGTAACAAAGAATTGAAATTTGAGAGGATGACCATCAAGTGGGAAATGGTTGAACAAGTATATGATTGTGAAGAAATACTATTGTGCTCTAAGAAATGATAAGCAAGATGGTTTCACAAACACCTGGAAAGACTTAAATTTACTGATTAAATTATAGTGAGGAGGACTAGAATACTATATACACAATAGCATTTTATATGGTCACCTATTAATGACTTAGCTACTCTGATCAATACCATGATGCATAGCAAAGGACTTTTGGTGAAAAATACTATCTACCTTCAGAGAGAGAACTAATGGTATTTGAATATAGATTAAAGCATACTATTTTTTCATTTTCTTTATTTTCCATTTGTCCACAACATATGAAAGATGGAAATATATTTACATCATTTCATATGTCTAATTGATATCACATTTCTTTCTCTCTCAATAAAGGAAAGATGAGGAGAATTTGGAACTCAAAAAATTTTTAAATATTTTAAAAATAATTTGCTTATTTTCAAATTAAAACATATAGTCTATGATTTACAAATTGCTCTATGTATATTATTTCATTTCCTGTACACAATAATACTATGAATTCGTATCATTATCTACATTTTGCAAATGAAGAAATTGAGGCCAGGAATCATTAGGTGACTTGGTTCAGTGTCACAGTATTAGGAAGTATCTTAGTGAGTGATTTGGACCTAGATTTTTCTGATTTAAAGTTCAGTAATCTATCCATTATGACAGGTAAGTGAAATGGTTTGCTTAAGGTCATAAAGCTCTTTGCATCTAAGCAGAAACTAAATGTCAGGTCCTCTCTCTCCTACTCAGTTGCTCTAGTTACCATATAATTCTGCATCACTTTTGGTTCTGATTTTATCCAGCAAGGACATCCTTAAACCTCAGGCAGAGAAAAAAAAATCTAATCTTTTGAAACAAGTATACTTACTGATATGATTCCAGAAACAAATGAATTCCTTGCATGGACTTCTTCCCTGGGGAGGGGACTTTAATTTGAACCCTGTGTAAAAGTCACTAGGGAAATAAGTAGTTGGTTTCATTCAGTTGCTCAGTATACTATGTACATCTTAAACATCAGCACCAAAGAAAGCACAAAAAACATCCTTGGCCTGAAAATGCTGTTAAAGATGCTAGTCCTGACTGCAGTACATTGATAAAACTGTTAGAGCCCCAGGAGCAGCCTAAAGTGAAATTCAATAAAATCTTGAAAACTCCATGCAAAGCTACCTAGGATTTAGAGGTTTTTGGGTTGCCTCGTTTCCCTTTAAATAATATCCTAATATATTTCTGGTCTTTCCAAAGTGTCTTTTACTTGTTCTTTCATTACTGATTTATTTATTTATTCATTCAATAACCCTTCAATATTATTGTATGTGAAGCACTATTCTAGGCTGTAGGAAGATAAGAGATAATTTTGGGGTCTTTCTTCCTTCTTTCCCTTTTCTTCTTTCTTAGTTCCTTCCTACTTTCTCTCCTAATTTACTTCTTCTATCCTTCTATGCTTCCTTTCTTCCTTCCTTCTTTTCCTTCCTTCCTTCCTTCCTTCCTTCCTTCCTTCCTTCCTTCCTTCCTTCCTTCTTGCTTCTCTCTCTCTCTCTCTCTCTCTCTCTCTCTCTCTCTCTCTCTCTCTCTCTCTCTCTCTCTGTCTCTCTCCCCTCTTCCTTCTGTCTTTTCTTCCTTTTTTCTTTTCTTCTTAAATGACTGGTGCTTTCATCAATGTAAAGAATATCTATGGGGAGTTTTTTTAACCAATATAGTAAGTACCTTCTCTGCAACTTATATTCTAAGAAAAGTTAAATGATATGCTCAAGATTTCACAAATATATTGGAAGCAGTACTTGAATCAAGCTCTCAAGCTCTTCCTGACTCCGATTTTATATCCATTCTGCAACACTGCTTTTCTTATAAATAGAATTAATGGACCATTGTCCTCAAGAACCTTACAGTCTATCAAGGAGGATATGACATATACAGCTATTTTATACTTTTATATTTTATACTTTTTCCTCTTTGCTTATTTCTCTTTGATTTAATCCTGTGGTGTTCAACAATTGATTTTACATAAAAAATTTTAAATATTTTTCAAATTTGGAAGGAAAGCACTTAGTAAAATATATGATATTTGAACATGGTATGTGGAAGAAGTGTAGAATTTCTAAAGATGGACCTGGAACTAGTGAAGGCATTTTACTAAAAGAGACTGACTTAGGTCAAGGCCTAGAAGTGAGAAAACTCTGATTATATAGACTACAAGAGCAGAAAAGTGTGCTTAGAGAATACAGACACATGGGGGAGAGTAGCTATTGGATAATGCTGGAGAAGTAAAGAAGTTCTAGGTTGAATTGGTCCTTGAAAGCAAGCCTATGGGATTTTGGACTATAGATAGAATTTTCTTAAAGGTTTTTGCTTTTTGTTGATGTTTATTTGCAAATGTGTTCAAAAAGTATAAAAAGAAAAGGGACAGTTGAGCAAAAAACTATTTCTGCAAATACCCAAAAGATTTCCTCATTCTGTTAGTTTGGATAGCTCTTTCAGTTATGTAGATTGTAACCTGACCTTGACTGATCATGCTGTGACTCTTCTCACAAGTTAACCAGAGTGTTCTCCCTTTCTACTGACAATGCAAGAATAGTTCTCTGGCTGTTATCCTATAGGTTGTCCTGTGTTCTCACCATGTGACTAACCTATTTTCTTTTTTTTTTTTTTTTTTGAGTTTACATTTCCCTGATGACATCCTTTATTCAAGTTCTTCCTTGACATTTTTTTTTTACTTATTATATTGCAGCCATCCTATATCTACCAAGTATATTCTCTGGGTGATCCTCATTTTCAGTTCTTTACAGGCAACTGTATTTCATGTGCCAGATACAAATTGCAAAAGATACCCATGGACTAAAGCATTGCTAAAAAGTCTATGATAATTAAAGATATTATAGGAAAAGTTATAATAAAAATTAAATCATTTTGCATATTAAAGAAATCATGAATTTTGGAATAAAAGAGACAAAAATTAATAACTATAAATAACTTATAATAAGAATTCCTAAAAGTTTCTTACCTGAGGCTACCTAACGGCCTTTGTGATATCATTTCCCATCTGGTTCTCCATGCTCCATCAGACCCATAATTAATTAATCCTGGGCAGTGACCATAGTTCAGTTCTATACTTTCAGGTCTGTATTTGCTCTCTTGGGATTCATACATTTCCATGTTTTGATGTACCATCTGTGTATATTCAAGTCTGCATGTCTAGTTACCACTATTTCTATATTTTTTGGATGCCTGCAACTTAAGGTACCAAAAACCACATACCTTCTCCCTAATTCCATAGTCCATTATGAAGCTAGAAAACTTTTGATCATTTTTTTATATTCCTTATCAATGTTTTGTTACAAGTTGTTAATTGTTACCGTAAAACTTTTTTTTGGAACCAATCCGTTCTAGATTCCACTCTTAAGGCCTTCAGTCTAGCCCCATTACCATCACTTTATATCCATGCCCTAGCTATACTCTTTGTCCAGAGAATATTAATCCCATTAAATGACTGAACAGTAGAAACAAGTGTTACAAAGTGACAACTTCGTGAGAGGCTCCTTATGACTTCTCGTGTTAAATTAAAATTCCAAGGATTTCTAACTGTCTTACTACCTCAACCTTTCTTCCTTCATTTAAATGCCTTCATCTATTAATATTCTAGGCTTGTATAATACACTTCAGTCAAGCAAAAGTGCTTGTGGAGCATCCCTTGTTTCTATTTTCTTGTTCCTGCTTTCCTGTAGAATACATTTGACAACAACAGTAATAATAACTTTTTGATTATATGATTTCAGAGATAGAAGAGATCTTTTTGACATGTACTATAGGAATTTTCAGATTTATATCCCAAGGGTATTCCTAAAATAAATTAATTCATGATTTAAGAAATCCTCCCTCTTCTTTCTCATTCACATAATAGAAGATCTTGGAAACTAATCTCATCTAAACTCTTCATTTTAAAGATAAGGAAATTGAAGATCAAAGGTGACATTGCTTAGCAAGAATATTTTCTTCCTATTCAAAAGTTGTAATCCATGAAATCTTCTAAAACTGGCAATAAGTGTAATATCTTCAAGGGGAATGCTCTCTTCCAACACTCCTAACAATAGTATGATCACTGTCCAAGGTACCTTTGTATTTTAAGGGTCTCTGAGAAATGAGAAAGACCTGTTCTACCAGAAACCAATGTATTTTTCAGTTAGCAGATGATTGCTGGAATCAAGTTTTGATAGCTCAGAGTTAAAGTTCTCCCTCTAGCTGGTAATGCAGAGATCTCCATATAGAGAATTCTGGTGGGGGGACCCAAAGAAAAATAAAAACTACATGGCAAAGAATTGGAAATCAAGTAAATGTCCTTCAGTTGGGGAATGGCTTAGCAAACAGTGGTATATGTATGTCATGGAACACTATTGTTCTATTAGAAACCAGGAGGGATGGGAATTCAGGGAATCCTGGAGAGATTTCCATGAAAAACATTGTACACCCTAACAGCAACATGGGGGTAATGTTCAACCTTGATGGCTCGCTCATTCCATCAGTGCAACAATCAGGGACAATTTGAGGCTGTCTGCAATGGAGTATACCAACTGTATCCAGAGAAAGAACTGTGGAGTTTGAACAAGGACTATTACCTTTAATTTAGGAAAAAAACTGATATCTTATTGTCTGATCTTGCTATCTCTTATACTTTCCATTTCTTCCTTAAGGATATGATTTCTCTCTCATCACATTCAATTTGGTTCAATGTATACCATGGAAACAATGTAAAGACTGACAGATCACTTTCTGAGGGGGGTGGGGGGAAGGAAGTAAGATGAGGGGGGGGAATTGTAAAACTCAACATAAATTAAATCTTTACAATTAAACAAAACCACAGATCACATATTTAGAGCTAAAATGTACCTAGAGGATCACCAATCCAACCCATCACATTACAGATGAATAGCTTAAGGTTTGAATGGGTGAAAAGAATTTGATCAGGTTTATTTAGCAGTAACAGGATTGGAACACAAGTTCTCTAGCACTCTGCTCTGTAACAAGTTAGCTGAATAATTTCTAAATTTATCTCCAGTGAGATGAGGAATGAAGGAAAATATCCTTATCTGTTTGAAAAATCTGCTATTATTAGTATACATATTTACTTTGTGAAGTATCTTGATTTTTCCTTCATGAGACAAGAGTGGTACAGTGAGAGTCCTTCTTCAGTGATCTAGGTAAAAAATATCTACCCATAGCAGAGTAATACTCCTCATGACAATGACAGTACTTTTGCTCCAGATCCTTTGGTCTTGCCATTATGAACAATTATCTGGTCTATGGATTCTCTACTTTTTAGTTTTTCAAAGCATTTGTAGCCAAATACTTTTGAAAAGCAACAATTAGTCAAGTTAGTATGACTTCAATTAAGTATCATATCCTGCAATAAGGCTGGTGCAATGGATAGAGCACTGGCTTGGAGTCAGAATTTGGGAGTTCAAATATAATCTCAGACACTTGACATTAATTAGCAGTGTGACTTTGGGCAAGTCACTTAACCCTGATTGCCAGTGCCCATCTCCAGTTCTGATTCATATCTGACCACTGGATCCAGATGACTCTGGAGGAGAAAGTGAGACCGCTGACTTAGCACAGCAACCTCCTCACTCAAATCTAATTCATGTACTTGTCATGACATGGTCCTCTTAGAGAATGAAGAACAAACATAAAAAAGAAATCATCATATCCTGCACTAATTAATAAATATTATTTGAGGATAGGTGATGAAAATTTTTGTTGATATCTTTTCTCTGAAGGAAAGACTAAATAATCATTTATTGATTAGACTAGACTTTGAAGTCAGTGTCAATTCTTTGATTGGAGGATTCTATAATATATAAGCAGAAGAGCAATCACTATATGGGTGCTAATCAGATTGGCTCTATATAGAAACAAGGGTTAAAAATTGATGTTTATTATTCAGTCATGTTCAACTCTGATAATCCCATTTGGAGATTCCTTGACAAAGATACAGGAGTGATTTACCATTTCTTTTTCCAATTCATTTTACAGATAAAGGAATTGAAGCAAATAGGGTTAATTGACTTGCCCAGGGTCAAAATCTAATAGGTGTCTGAGGCTACATTTGAACAAAAGTCTTTGTAATTTCTGGTTTTGCCTTCTATCCATTGCACCAATTTAGGATTTGGCATTGGGGGGGGGGGATTTATTTCCCTACATTTCATTTTGTATATTAAAAAAATTACAATAAAAAGTTCAATTACAGATGCAAGAATGAATGGTGCCTTATTAGCAACTCTAAAACCTCTTACTAGGACTTATGATAATACATTCACATGTGTACAGTCAAATGCATTTTATTTTATATCTATATTTGGCACGTATATAATGCCTCTCATTGCTTTTTTTACTTTGGATTATTTCATTTGGATCTTTCCACATTTCTGTATATTCTTACTTGTTATGTTTTATCATGAGTCAGTACTCAATTATATTGACAGACTACAGTTTTTTTTCAGCCATGCCCCAACTGTTGGCAATTTATATTTTTTCCAAGCTTCTTTCTTTTTCTTTTCTTATATATAACAGCTATAAATATATTTGTACATATTGTTATTTTTTGCTTTATTTTAATTATTTCCTTAGGTAATATTCTCAAAAGTAGGATTGTTGGGTCAAAGGGTATAAATAGTTTTTGATTTTGAGTGTTTATTGCTTATAAAATTACTTTCCAGAAAGACTACACCAATTTGCATTGCCAACAGCAACATATGAATGTATCTTACCCACTGCTCCAATGATTTTTATTTATTTTTGCCAAACTGATGACTGTGATATATTTTATAGCTGTTTTAATTTGCATTCTTTTCTTTAATTATTAGTGAGTTTAAAGTTATTTTTTATAAACAATCTTTGCCTGTTATTTGTATTTTCTCTTTTGTGTTTTTCCTTACTTCTCCATTTGAAGTTCATATTAGTTTTCTATAAATTCTTGATGAGATTTTTTTGCTTGTATCCATAGAAAAATTTCTCCAATCTGTTGCTCTTTTTGTCTTGATCTCTTTGTTATTTTTCTGCACTCACAATAATAATAATTCATCACCATTTCTCCATTCATTTCTTCCTTTGCTTCATTTAGAATTTACCCCACCTCCCCAATCCATGAAATAAATATACTATTCTATGTACAGATTTAAATAAAAAATAGCTCATTGACCCAATTTGAATTTGTTGTGGTATCTAGTATGACTTGTGAATTTAAAATGTATGTTTTCTCCCAAATTATTCATTAGTTTTCCCAATATTTATTGAATGATCATTTCTCCTAATGTTTAATGATAATGTAGTTAAATACTGATTCTCTCTCTCTCTCTCTCTCTTTCTCTCTCTCTCTCTCTCTCTCTCTCTCTCTCTCTCTCTCTGTGCATGTGTGCATCTGAATCTATTTTGGGGATTTCTATAAAGTACTATTTTTTTGCTCAGTAGCAAACAGTTTTTATAACTGTCACCTTATAATGTGTTTTAAAGTTCATATAGATATTGAAGAAATGTTGTAAATTACTAGATGAACTCTAAACTTCCTTCAAACTATAAGCATCTATTATTCTACTCTTCTAGTAGGACAAAATAATTTTGAACATAGATAGCCTAGTTATAGCTATTGTTGGAACAGTAAATGTTTCAGCTTTGTAATGTTTTCTCTCTGAATCTGAGTCCAGGACTCACAAAATCTGAAACAAGGAGGTATGTAGTGTAGTCGTATTACATTATACCAAAAAAGTAATATAAACCTACATGCTTTGTCCTAAAGCTGAAAAATAGGAAGATCATAACTTTATAGAATGAAGGAATATTAGGGTTCATCTAATCCAAGGGAGGGGAACCTTTTGTCTACCAAGGACCATTTGAATATTTATAGCATCATTCACCTACTATAATTAGTCAATCATAATTAATTCACTCCTAAAATCTCTTAGATTTATTGAATTTCAAGTCCTGCCTGCAGTTGCCAGGGCAGCACCAGACCAAATGGCCTACAGGCCAAACATTCCCTGCCCATGATCTATTCTAATATTAATTTTCAGAAAAGAATTCTTGGCCCCAGAGACTTTAAATGAGTTGTTAAGGTCCCAATGGAAATAAGTAGCAGAACTGGGGATATGAATCTAAGTCTCTAATTCCAAATCTACTTGTACTTTCACTGTTCCATTCTAACCCAATGTCCTATTTCTTTCAAAGAGTATTAAATGTCATATCATTTCAGGATTGTAAAATTCTTAGGAGAGGTTCTTGTAGTTTATTTTGAGTTGAGGATGACTAAAATGGTTATCAGGGAGAATAGCAGGTTAGTGATACCCTCAAAAGAAACAAAGATGTTAAGAAGAGGGGAAGGTTTGGGGAAGGGGGGGGAATAATTATGTCTTTATTATTTATTGATTTTAAGTCTATTTTCTCATTAAGTTTTTCCCCTTACCTAGATTAGTACTTGTTCCTCTCTGTCATGCATGGATTCTTCTTTCTCCTAATATCGGCATGGGTATCTGTTATAAAAGAGTTTATGAGGGGTGACATATTTTTCATTTATTTTTAATTTTCCATCTTTATCCAAATAATTTATCACAAGCCTGTATGATCTCTGGATTACATGGGTACCTAGGGCCCAGAAAGGCCATTTTACCATTTGCAAAGGATTGTCATGACTCCAGTGAGCTAGATTTTACAGTCCACATTCCATTACCATCTTTGAATAGATATACAATATGCCTCTGAAAATGTCTGAATGTATAACAAGTCACTTAACTTTTCTGGGCATCAATAGCTTACCTGCAAACTAAGGATATTGGATAAATTGACCTTTGAATATTTCTCCAACTGTAGATCTGTGTGCCTACAATATTTGATTTGGGCAGCTAAGTGGTACAGTGGGATAGAGCATCAAAGTTGGATTTAGGAGGAACTGAGTTCAAATTTGACCTCAGGTGCTTATTACTGTGTAACCCTGGGCAAGTCACTTAACCCCAATTGCCACCAAAAAAAGAAATAAAAGAAAAGAAATTATTTGATCAAAGTCAACCACTCCATTTTACAAATAAAGTTGAGGTCCAAATAATAAAACTTTCTTAATTCTCTTTGTATGTCTAGCATCTTACATAGTATCTAGCACATAGTAGGTGATTTAAAAATACCTTTTTGAAGGGGATGACTCTCTGGGATGGAGGAAAGAGATAAATATAGGGAGAATTTTATTGACATGAAACCAAATTATAATAAAAGCAATAAAAATAAACTCTTGTTGGATGCATGAATGAAGCAATTGTCTTAGAATTATAAAGCAAGCTAGCAGCACAGACAAGACTAGGAGAGCCAGAGGCAGCTAGGTGGATAAATTACCAGCACTGGAGTGTAGGACCTGAGTGCAAATGGGACCTCAGACACTTAATAACTACCTGTGTGACCTTGGGCAAGTTACTTAACCCCCAAAAAACAAAACAAAACAAAATGGAAGACTGATAGTGGGAGTGGTCTGATATGTCTGGTTTTCTATCTTTAGGGTTTAAATTAATACCCCGATGAAGGAAGATTTTTTTTTTAAGGGTGAGACTTTCATCCTCTGTAAGCACATGGGAGATTTCTGGGGCTTCTTTCATTGAGTTTTACAGCAGTAGTTTATGTGTTTGTGTCTGTTAAATGCATGATAACTTTCCACGGAAGAGAGCTATGGAACATTTAATTTTTTTTTATTTTATTTTTGTTCAGTAGTTAGTCCAGCTGCTTTCAAATGCCAAGTCCCTCCTTTCCCCCATTTAATTCCTGGCTGGAACAGATTCCTCCCAAATGAGGCTAATCCTGCCTTTGCTGCTTGCTCCCTTGGTTCCTTCCCCCGCTCAGCGCTATCCCTGGCCGGCTTTGCCACCGTTAGGTTCTTTGCTAGAATGCGCTTGTTCATTAGCTGTTTCATTACAGTTAGGGGTGGCACGGCCGCACTCATTCCAAGCCTCTCCACACAGTTAGTGTCATGAAACTTTGTTTACCGGTTTGCCTTTGAGGCTGTTCCCTGCCCGGAGATGCAGACTTTCCTTTGTTTTCTCAGGAGGGAGAAGGAAACTTGAAAGGATGTGCTGACACGTTGGTGAGTCAGCCCTAGCTTTTAGGGAGCTTGCAGATTTTTGTCACATGTCTAATGAGCACAGACATCTCAGCCAAGGTGAGCGAACTACCCCAGAAATGCAAGCAGGAGCCTGGTGGTGGGACACGTGACCCGTGGAGGCTGGAGAAAGGCAACGTTCTGGCTCTCCTCCCTTTCCTCTTTTTAATTTTTTTTCCAATGAAAATTCTCAAAATATAAACAGCAATAATATAATAATGTTATAAGAAATAATTTTCAGAATATGGATAATATTTTTAGGTTTTCAGAATGCTTTACATTCATCATCTCATTTGAATCTTAGCACAAGCCTGGGAGATAGGAAGGTACTATTATCAACTCCATTGTATAAATGATAAATCTGAAGTTCAAAGAGATATAGCATCTTCCTCAAACTCATATGGCTAATAAGTGTCAGAGTTAGGATTCAAACCCTGATCTTTCTAACTCTAAAAGATAGCAATTGATCTACTACCAATCTTGCCCATATATAACAAAAAGTTAATAGTTATCCAATAGTTGGATGAACAAGAAGTTTATTGTCAGAAATTGGGGGTAGGATTTGAAACTGTAATTTCAGTGGAATAGGAAAACATGGATAAAGGGATTCTCTCTTCTAATGTAACTTGTCATGTTCTCATAACCTTAAATGGTTTCCTATAGGACTAGGGTTCCCAGAGCCAGATATTTGTCAGTGATAGGCCTGGAATGTGAGATCTTTTCGCTTAGCAACTATACCATGCTATCATTCAGAAGTAACTACTTGCAAATAGCATTTTCTGGATTAGTTATTTTAACAATCCTGCTAGCTCATCCAGATCACTCCCATGTTCTATCCACAACCAGTTTTTTTTTTTTGGTTATTTCCTATGATTGTGGCAGAAAAAAAATTATCAAGAAAAGAAGAATCAGTCTTATTGCTGCCTATTCAATTGTACACATGAACTGAAGTTTTTACAAGCCTTACACTGGGGGAAAAAGGCAGTGGTCATCTTATAATTAATTAACTGGAGACTAATCAATGTAACATAACTAGACTGGATAATGTTTTATTTTCTCCCCCCCCATTTTCCACTCCCAAACACATTTATATAAATAACCTTCTGTTGTTGGTATAAGTATGTGGGAGTTGTGACATAGTCATGCTTGTTCTTTGTTTATGCTATGTAAACACTAGAGATAATTGTTAGGGGCTAATTGTTAATGAATAAACAAGAAGTACCTCTTCATTTCCCACAGTAGACAAAATTACTCAAGATCCCTTGCATGAATAAAATAAAAGAAAATTCAGAACTCCAAGGGACAGGTGAAGAATAATTACTGTTATCTAACCTGCTATATGTATATATGATATAATATAATATAATAAATGATATTTTATGCAGTTTGCTGGTTTTTGCACTTGAAGACAAGCCTGAAACTTGTAAATTAATTTCCAGGAGAGATGTGCTCCTTTCCCTCCCTGTTCAAGAGACTCAAGGCCTGAGGTAGTAGCAATGAATCAAAGGAAGTCTTTGAATTGTCACACCCCTCAAACCATTTTTTTTTACCAGGTACTTAGGCTTGAATGATTTGGATAAATATTTAAAATTTCCACTTCCAATTGTCTATAAAGCCATATCTTTTTTTCTATTAGATAAGCCTAGAAAGCACATAAGAATTGGTTAATTTTTTAAATAAGAGGTTATTATGGAGAATATAGAATTAATGGCTATGATATTTATCTTTCAACCTAGACAGTAAAGACTATTTCTATAGATCCATCAGGATAAAGAAGGTTCTAGCTGAGTAACAATGCATTTCAAGTAGGATTCACAGAAATGAGAGCTGAAAGGTAATTTGAAAAACTTCAATCAAAATGCTTCATTTTATAGATGAAGAAAATGAAACCCAAGATCATTTACCTATATACACACTATGGAAAAGCTAAAACTAGTATCTGAGTCTCTAAACTCCTAGCTTGGTGGGTTTTTTTAACTACACCACTTGACTGAGTTAAATATTCCACATTATGGAAAGTATGCACTATTCCTTACTCAGAGAGCAGAACAACCTCATTGATAATCAAGGGCCTTCAGTCTCTGTGACTTTCAATGTCTTCCACAGCATCAAACTGATATTTCAAAGAGATTAAGAACTGAAGGGAACGAACATATGATATCCATTTAAAGCCAAGACTTCAGATTTAATGAAGGCTATATCAGAATGAGATATGATTCAGATATCAAATTACATTTGTTTAGTTCAACACAGCTTAATAAATCACAGCCACATTTAATAAATATTTATCTTGTTTTAATCACCATTTAATGCTTTTCAGTGGTCTGCTTTCCTTTAATGGCTCACTCCAATATTTATTAAATGTGATTTCCATTTCTAAAATAATCAATAAATCTTTATTTATTTATTTGTTTAGTAATCCAGGCAGCTCTTGCCTGCCTTAGTGAGATTTAATTAAGATTAAGGTTAATCTCTAATTCTGATATATACATTGCCACATGCTCAGTATTAAATTATTTCTGGTAAACTCATTTGATAGCAGATCCCAATATGGCACTGCTAAGTAGCAAGTGTGGCATTTATTTTAATGGATTAGGAAAGAGTTCTTAGAAAGATGAAATAACAATGCTGGCTGGCTTGTATCTATTAGTTATTGTTATGGACAATAACAGAGGGTGGTGATTTGGAAGAAGGAAGCAGATTTTTAGAATGTGTTTTAAACTCTTTAGATAATTTGGCACATATCTCAATTAGTTAAAGATAAAAGGGAACAGCAACAACCATCATGGAATGACGTTTTCCTGGATTTCAAGATCTAGAGTGATATAGCTAATGTTTACTTTGCAGAATAATATGGATGACATGATTGCATACCATTTGAGTCTTCAATTTCAAATCAATTATCATAAGAATATTTTTAGAACAATTATAACAAGAATAACTCTTATTAGAGATAAGTGTTGTAGTCCAAGGAAAAATTGCTAGACTGAACTGAAGGCAGAATTCTATTTCATGAGATCATGGAATCATAGATTTAGTGCTGAGAGTATGACATCAAGTCCAACCCTCTTTCAACAGAGGAAGAAATTCAGGCCAAAAAAAGGTAAAGTGGAAGCACAATGAATTGGGATTCTAGTTCTGGCTCTAATATTTATTACGCATGTAAACCTTGGTTTCCTTATGTAGAAAAATGACCAGGACATTACCTGTCCTAATCTCTCTTGTAAGATTGTTGTAAAAATAAAATAAGATATATATGTATATTTATGTATGTCCCTCTCTTTCTTTATATGTATGTATATATGAAATTTTCTCATGATACACATAAATGCATGCACATGTATATATATGTAGTCATATATGCATAAATAAATATGATAACATTTTGCAAACAGGTATGATAAATATCAACTTTATTATTTAACTATATATGTATATATTTATTTAACTATTTAGCTATTTAACCATATATGTATATATGTTATATATATGCATATATATATATAATACTTTAGGTTTGTTTTACAAATGAATTTATCTTCACAACAAACTTAGGAGGCAGTTGCTAAAAGAGAAATAGCTTGCCAAATGTTGCAAAGCAAAGAAGCATCTAGGGCAGAATTTGAACTCTTTGTGATTTTGCAAAACCAGTATTTCTTCCACTGGGTCTTTTAATTACATGTTAGGAACTGTTAGGAGCAGTCAAAGACCTAACAGTTATAGGATAATAAGAGTGAAAACTGGAAGCTACTTTAGTGATTATCTAGTATTTTTCCCTCACAGATTAAGAAATTAAGACCCTGAGTCAAAGTGGTTTGCTCAAGAACACATACACAATAAATAACAGTCACAAATTTCAGAAGTGAAGACACCCTGATGTGGTACAACATGTTTGCATTGGACTAAGGAACCAAATATTACTCATTGTTGAATCTCTCACTATACCTAGCTCATTGTATTAGGGAAGCTATGTGATGAAGTGGATAGATCACTGCCCTGGGGTCAGGAGGACCTGAGTTCAAACTCAGTTTCAGCTAGTTGACCCTTAGTAGTTGAGTGAACTTGGGCAAGTCTCAACTCTTGAACAAGGACCATCTTCAGTCTCCTGACTCATAGCTGGCCACTAGATATGCTCCAGATAAGAAAGTGAGCCTGGTGACTTAGCACAGTACCCTTCCCCCACTCCAATCCAATTCACCTGCAGGTCATGTTATTACCTCCCTGATGCTGTGGTCTTCTAGAATGAATCACAAATATCATTACTACCAAATTACCTTGCCTATAGTCAGGGCTGAAAAAAGTACTTGTTGAATGAGTATAAGCTGATTGGCTTCCTTATCTAGACTTTGTGGGCTCACTTTCCCCACATTTGAACACATTGAAGAGGGGATGAAAACTTCACCTCCTCTCACCTTGGGAGCCTATGTTTCTACAGGTCCTTTCTGAGTCCTTGCAGACATGCTTTTCATTTCCGTTCCTATTTCCATTCTGATTATTCATCTATATTCATATAATACCAAATGATTAATTATATTATTTATTTCATTTGTAAGCATAAGTTATCATGAGAATCATTTTGGAGCAAATAGAGAAATTTCCCCAAAGTAAGGAACACCTAGCTTTATAAGCTACTCTGTCACAAACTGTCCCATACTTCTCAAGTGCTCCACTACAAGGACTGGAAAGATAGTATAGACCTGCTTAGGAAGAGGTACTTCTCTTCCCTATGAATTAAACATTTGAGGGTGGGAGATACATTCTGGAACCTTCTTCTCTAGATTACTTTAAAATAATGAAAAGATTGTCAATCTAAGATGATTTAGTTGTAATTCTGCCTGAAGGGAAAAGGAAGGACTAAATTAACCTCTCCCTAGATCTCAAACACTATATGATTCTAGTATTGTGTTTCCTTGGGTGGGAAAATGACCCTTCTCTTGCTGTCAGTGGTAATTGCCTGGATTACTGTTTGTATAAAGCATTTTTCCCCCTTTGGTGCACTTTTATTCTCTTTGAGGGTCAAGTTGGAAGGCTTGAATTAGATACGTGTGTGTGTGTGTGTGTGTGTGTGTGTGTGTGTGTGTGTGTGGTGTGTGTGTGTGTGTCTGTGTCTCAGGGGAGAAGGAAGAAGGATAATGTCCTCAGATTTGTGATCCCGTGATTTCAGCATTGTGGGGAACTCCTAATGTAGTTTTCCTCCCCACTATTCTCTCTCTCTCTCCCCCTCTGTCTCTGTCTCTCTCTCTCTGTGTCTCTTTCTTTCTGTAATTCTCTACAGAGCTACAATAGGATTTTAACACAAAGATAAATCTCTTCCCCACCCCAGGAGAGATAAGCAATTCTACAAAGGAAGGAGTCCAGAGCAGATATAGAGACAGGAAGACCCAAGTTCAAATCCAACCTCTGACACCTATTAGCTATGTGAGCAGGAACAATTACCTTCTCTGTGTGTCTCAATTTCCTCATCTGTAAAAGAGGCATAGAAATAAGGTCTAAGTTCCAAGGTTTTTGTGAAGATCAAATGAGATAATAATTTAAATTACTTAGCACAATGCCTGATCTCTAGTGAACACTATATCTTTTCTACATTGCATGATTTAGGGGTGCAGTACTCCCCCCACCCCCACCCCTGTTATCTGGAAAATCTGTTTTTATTTGTTTTGTTTGTTTTTGAAAGACAATGGGGTTTAGTGACTTATCCAAGGTCATCCAGCTAGGTAATTATTAATTGTCTAAGTCTGGATTTGAACTCAGGTCCTCCTGACTCCAGGGACACTACTCTATCCACTGCACCTAGCTGTCTTTCATAAGTGTTTGTGGCCATCTCTTTATATCAGAGAAGAAATCTGAATTATGATCTTAAAAGATAAAATGTGTTACTATTATACCATGATACACATATATTTTATGTATTTCTGAATTTCTAACTTTTTTCTGTATTTTTTGTGATTTCCTCAAAACTCCACCAAAATTCCCATTTAATGTCTTATGCCAATTCATGATATATTAACACTGCAACAGGGAAAGTCTCAATGGGAAAAAAAACCATATATATATATATGTATATATGTATATATGCATATATATGTATATATATGCATATATACATATATATATATGTTAACGATTATATTGGCACAAGAAACTGAATAGATCCAAAAGGAGTATATGTGTGTATATATATATATATATATATATATATATGTATATATATATATATATATATACATATATATATATATATGTGTATGTATATGCAAACAGATTGGGTTTATATTGGGGGACATTAATGGTTTTTCCACCTTGTTCTACTTCAGGTCCAGGTCAGCTGAAGTATATCTTAAATAAATGGGGAGAATTTAAAGTGATCTGCCTATAAACACATAGCTTCTTGTGTCAGTTGCTAACATAAATTCTTCAGGATCATATAGTCAGTAGGTCAACTTTTCCTTCAATATGTCCTCATGCCTCTCTATAGAAGAGAGGTCAACTAGTTATTTGTGTAGTTATGTTTATACAAATAAACACAAATATATGCATATGCATACATACACACCTTTATGTGCATACTTATTAAACATATGTGTATATTTACATTTATGTGTTTAAATTTCACTGGCATTAGGAACTCTATATAGGAAAATTCTATCATTGAAGATTAGAATATACTCTTTAATTTAAAGTTTTCTTCAGGTATTCAGAAATTCAGTAAATTTATCATGTTGGGGCAGCTAGGTGGCACAGTGGACAGAGCACCAGCTCTGGAGTCAGGAGTACCTGAGTTCAAATATGACCTCAGATACTTAATAATTACCTAACTGTGTGGCCTTGGACAAGCCACTTAACCCCATTGCCTTGCCCCCCCCCAAAAAAAACAAAACATAAAAAAAATTATCATGGTCATATGTGGCAGACATATGGTACTTGAACCTTGTTCTTTCTGATTTCTAGGCTCACTTTCTAACCATTATAACATGCTGCCTCACAAAAAAAAATACAACAAAATGGCAACAAAAATAATTGACATTTACAAAGCACTTTGTGGTGTAAAAAGCATTGTTCCTTCTTAGAGTTCAAGACCTGTTTATCTCGGTCCTACAAATAAGAGAAAGAGTACACTTTATATTACAAATAGAAACTTAGTGAATCTTGAAGATAAGTTGAATTTTTATAGAGAATATTCATGGAGAATGAAGATTCAAAAAAACCCCAAAACTCCCAGCAAATATTACTGTCATCAGGACATATATATATATATATATATATATATATATATATATATATATATATATACCACATAGAGGACCATGATTCTTTCAATGGTTCCCTATCACCAGCATAAGTGATTTAATTTCTGTCATCATCATTTCCTCAATTGAGATGGTACTAATAATGATACCTATCTTCTAAGGATTTTGCAAATATAAAATAAAGAATATCAGTAAAGCTCTTTCCATATCTCAATGTGTTATACCAATGTTAGTTATTAGTATTAATTATTTGTTATTTTTCTTTTTAGATTTAGTGTACCTATTACAGTGCCTCCTTGCACATAGGTAATGAATAACTATTGGATTGGATTGTAGTGATACATGCTGTTAAGTGTTAAGTGTGTGACCAGGTCCACCATTACTTTTTTACTTCTTATTACTCTCATCATAGGAAATAATTATTTGAAACAGGTTTATTCTTAGGGATGAATAATTTGTATTAGTAATTTTAACTGGAATGTATTTATTCTAATCTAAGAAATTCACTCATTAACATTTTCAGGTTTACTACAACCATGCTCCAAAATTCTAAGATCATTGACTATCCATATATCTAAATCAAAAGAGGTAAACATATTCATAGTGGAGGGAAAAAATGAGAATGGGGTGATTATTTCAGTGTATTTCCCAACTGCTTAGTTTAACAACATTGAAATTTTCTTTCACCAATTTCAAGGAAGGCTCTACCTTCTCATATCAATATTTCAGATCTAATTTATGTTCCTGATCTGATATAGTGTCAGTTCAAAACATATGGTGAAAATATAATGTTATGTGAGAAATTGCAAAGGAATGAAGACTTAGGAATTAACAGAGAATAGTTCATACAAGAATGACAACAAAGTCAGAAAAACTCTTGCTTCTGCTATATACTGACTGTGTGACAATGGACAAATCATTTATCTCAGTTGTCCTCCAAGATAATCAGCAACAGACTAGTGCTCATCTGTGTGGTAATGAAAAATTTCTACATTGGGAGTTTCCCAAATAAATAAAGTAATAAACATAGACAAAGGCAAAACAATTGCATAGCCCTTCCATTAGATTTTTTTGGAGTAGAGCTCATTCATTCATTGTTTCATTCTTCTTAGAACTATATTTGAGCTTATGTATACAATTCTGCAAAACTCCCTAATACAAAAACATCTAAGAAAATGTTTTTCATTTCTCCGGCTCATCTTCATCATCGGGTCACCCAGACACTTTTCTAAGATGAACTGCCTTAACATATCATAGTTGTTTACATCACCATAACTGGTGACTCTACTAGTCTGACAATTCTCTTTCTAAAGGAGAAAAGTTTTGTTTAAATTCGTTAATAAAAATCAAGACTCCAGAGATCAATGCAGATTAAAATAATAATATAAATATTTCAATACAATTTCTGATTTAGGGCAAAATATGATGATTATACAGCACAAAAGTTGATTCAGTACTAATCATAGTAGTTGAACATGTGATGGGAAATTGTGGATATAATCAGCATAAGGTCGACTGGATCCAGTAAATGTAGTTCTGATATTTGATGGAGTGCTTCCCTAGTTAGGAGAAAAACTTGTTGCTTCTTCTCCTATTCTCAAGATATCCTTTATTATTTATTCTCTCATCTAAATTTGTCCCAGTCATAATTTTGATGTGTTCTACTGAGGTCTCTGCCTTTCATGAAATTTTAGGCTCAATCAATTTCAGAACAAGGTGACTAGACAATATTCCTGGCAGCATAAAAAATAAACTTCCCAATTCAATCATAACATAAGCAGATAATCAATCCTACTGACAATATCACACATTCTTTAATTTTTAGCATAATGAAAAATCTGAGAAAAAGCAACCTCCCCTTCCCTCATTTTCAGCATGATGAGTAATTAATTAGACTCACTCAGACACATTTCTCTTGAAAAGTGAATCTGTGGCTTCATAGCTGATCCCAAATTGTACACCTCAAGTGACGCATGGTCATGAAGGTATACACTAACTTCAAAGGAAGAAGACTATTTAATGAATCCTGATATCATCTTTTATACAAACTTAAAGGTTCTGCTACTGATGGTTTCCTAAGAATTAAGATAATATAATATGAAAATAGCATTATATATATATATATGCTCTACACACACATATATATATACATACATATACATACATACATATATACATGCTTTAGATCTGTACATCTCCATATACTCAATAGGTAGTTCAAAACTGACCCCCTAATCTGTTGTCAAATGACATCAGCTTCATTCTCATCAACCAACCATGATGATCAAAGGTAAAATATTTGTTTGTAATCAAAGTAAAAAAAAAACCTAATCTCGTTTATCATCATTATCTTCCTTCCTGCTATTAGGCACATGTGCTAAGAATTTTCCTCAATGACCTAAAATTAGATGTTCTGTATTGAACTTTCTTTTTGTTAAATTGAGAATGATTATGAGCTACATCAATCTATCAGGATTGCTGTTAACAACAATAACTAGCATTTACATATCACTTTAAGGTTTGTGAATCACTTTGAAAATATCTTCCTTTCATTCTAACAATAAAACTATTATTATAAAGTTGTTGTTTCTATAAATAATGTTTTTATTATAAACATTTTATTGATGAGAATTCCAAGATTGAGGGAGTTTAAGAAATTTGCCCAGAATCACACAGTTCCTAAATAAGTGTCTAGGGCTGGATTCAAATGCGGGTCTTAACTGAATACAAATCAGATATCTATCTCCTGATTTACCTAGCTCATATATGTATATAATGCAACATGAAATATAAATATGTAATTTGAAATAAAAATATACAAATATTATGAATTGAGAGACAATATGAAACAGCTGGCAGGAAACTGTTCTTAGAAACATGGAAAACAGAGTCTCCATATTTTAATTTCTCACCTAACCTTATCTTACTCTCTTTATGGTGCAAGACAAATACTGATTTGTACTAGAAAATAGAGCTTACTCACAATTGTTGTGATTAATTTCCCTAAACCAATGAAACAGAGAGATAAAGCAGAGAAAGGAATGACAGAGGAAAGAAAGAAAGAAAGAAAGAAAGAAAGAAAGAAAGAAAGAAAGAAAGAAAGAAAGAAAGAAAGAAAGAAAGAAAGAAAGAAAGAAGGAAAGAAAGAAAGAAGGAAAAAAGAAAGGAAGGAAGGAAGGAAGAAAGAAAGAAAGAAAGAAAGAAAGAAAGAAAGAAAGAAAGAAAGAAAGAAAGAAAGAAAGAAAGAAAGAAAGAAAGAAAGAAAGAAAAAGAAAGAAAGACGAATATTACATATTGTGAGCTGTCATTTGATGATAATGGGAATAAAATTTGGGGAGTATCCCTCTTATTCCTACCTAGCCCACAGTTATTACATGACATGAACTAGAAAGGCACTACTTGGAAATTGGTACCTTATCCAGAATGGACAAAATTTCTATTTTTGACTGATCATTTTTGTAATTCTTAGAAGATTATTTCTATAGCCTAATAGACTATTGGTTGTTGGGGGATTATAAACTTTATTCTATCAATCCTTATTTGCCTGTGCATGTTTAAAAGATTTTGTAGGCTAATTTAATAACCTTTCTCAAGATAATCCATCTTCTGGTAGAAAATAATCAGTAAATATAAACTATTTATTAGATTAGTAACTTTTATTTGGGGGGTGGGTGAGTAAGATTGTTAAAATAGTAAGCCAAAAAAGATGAAATTGTCTAGTTGGTATCAAAATTTTCAACTCACTAATGATCTTGTGTATGCCTTTCAAAGATTTGAATTTATCAATTTACCACATATTCAATATATACTAAGTACATTATATGAAAGATCCCATGTTAGATTTTTCTGAAGGAGGGAAGATAAGTAGAAGATAGTATGAATACTCACAGAAACAATATTTATATAAGAAAAATGACAAGAACACACATGATTATAATATAAGACTAAGTTCATGAATAAAAAAAGAAAGTCCAATGAGAATTTGGATAATATATTCATTACCAAAGATCAGAGAAGTCCTTATCAAAAGAGGTAGAGTATACTTGAAAGATGATATGTATTTTAACAGGTGGAAATATGGTGAAGAGATTTAAAGAATTATATTAATGAACTTATAGTATTGGACAGAGAAGGCTAAACTCGGGGAATGGTGAATAGTAGTTTTTCTACAGCATAGAAGATTCATAAAGGAGTAGTGTATTATAATTCTGGAAAGATTAGTTGGAATTAAAACACTGAGTGTTTTGAATACAGACGTGGATCTTTACTAGTAATAGCTAGCATTTTATAGGAATTTTAAAAATTATTAATTATTGAAAAATCCATCTTTTATTGATATTAAATTTAGCTTTGCATGTATGTCATATTTCAGGCTTTATATTTATCCTGAGATATTTTACTCCTCAAAATACATTTATTTCATTACTTTCTGCAGTTTCTGATGAGTAGAGCATAGTCTAGTATATTGAAAATTAGCTTTCTTTGTATTTCATAATTCTTCTCTGGTCACTTGCCCAATTTTTTTTTTCTCATTAAGATTGTTAAATTTACTGATTGTTTTTCTTTGAGTTGAAGTATAGCATTTTTTTGTTCTGGAATTGATCTTTGAATTCTTTCAATTTATGCTTTATTTTCTAAATTCAGAAATTCTAGGCAAATTTCCTGTACTGTTTCTTGCATTGTGATGTTCATATTTTTATCGGTCATTTTTTTCTCCAAGTCTTATTATGCTTAAGTTATCTCCTTTTATCCTGTATTTTAGATCAATGTGTTTTTTTTTCCTTTATAAAGATCATGTGTTCTTTTAAGTTATTGCACTTTTCCTCTCTTCCCTGAGACTTTTATTTTAGTATATTTGAAGTCCCAATATATTGTCATCTCTTTTATTGCTTAAAAGACATTTACCACAAGGGAATCATGTTTTGTTTTCGTATTCTGCTAATGATTTCTGTTTTGTAGGTCTTTTGTTCTATTATTCCATTTTAAGTTCTTCTTAAAAGTTTTCTGATTTTTCTCTTGAACCATATAAAACAGCTGTGCTCTTTTAGAAATCCACAGGGTTGTCTGTTCCATCAAGTTTAATATATTTTGTCTTTAAAGAGGTTCATAGGTTTATAGTCATTTATATGTCCTGATAGCCATCTTGCTTTCTTTTAAAAATTATCTTCCCTCTTTGTCACCCTCCACTGTTGGTTTTTAAATGAGTTTTATTCCATCTGAACTATTTGATGATTTTTAATCTTTTTTTGGACCTTGTATTCGTTTATTACTCTCTTTCTGACTCTTTCCCCATTGATGAAAATTTATGCCTGGGGGTTAGCATCATAGCTATTTCAATATCATACCTCATAAAGGGATTCATTCAGGTTCACTTCCTGCCTCCATTGACTTGTAGGGGGAAAGAACAAGACCAACTGGATGCTAGGACCTTTTCCTCAGACTTCTGTAGCCTTGCTTTCTGTCATCTTGTCCTATTTTCCTCAGTTCTTCAGTTTCTTCACTGACCATGGCTATTCCATACTAAGCAGGGTTCCCTATTCCCCCATAAATTTTCCTCATCTACAAGTAGGTTGGATGACTTGAGATCTACTGCTTATTGCAGAATGATAGGGTAAAGGATGGATCAAAGTATGCACTCAGAACAGGCAGGAGCCTCCAGGAAATGACTGAATATTTCCAAGTGCATAAACTATAGTGAATCTGATTATGTAATGGTTATAAGTGTCTTTCTTGGAGTGCTGAGTTAGAGTAATCAAATCATAAGTGGACTTCTTGTTAAACATTTTCTGTCTTGGACTATTATGATAGCTGTGACCATTTACTTCTGGAACATAATTCCTCTTTTGGGAAATCTTTTAGGACTAGACAAAATAATTGCATTCATTAGAACTTTGTCCAAAGTAATTTGTCTCTATAATATTCCTATTAAGTGTATAAATTATTTCTTTGGTCTGTTCACTTTTCTTATAATCCACTCATATATGTCTTCCCATGGTTCTTTGAAACCATCATATTCATCATTTCATCAAGAAAAATAAGATTTTATTATATTCATATAACATAGTTAATTCTCCCATTAGTTAATTGATGAGTATCACTTAAACATTTGCCTTAAAAGTATAGCAATAGGGAGTTCTTGAAGGTTTTTGAGCATAGTGTTGCATGAAAGAGTGCTTTTGAAAGATTATTCTAGTGACATGATGAAGAACAGCTTGATGGATATAGAAACTGGCATTATAGAGGTTAATTACTGCCATACTCTAGATATGAAATAATAAAAGATCTGAAAGACATTAGGAGCTGTGGAACTGGAAAGAATGGCACAGGATGTTACCTAGTTACAATTTTCAGTTTCTAGAAGTAGAATTGTGCTAGGAGAGGGAGAAAAATAACTTATGCTGAGGACTCAAGAGGTCAAATGAAATATATCTATGTATAGCTTTAAGGACATTTTAAATAGGAATTTTAAAAATAAAAATTTTGAGTAATTCTGTTGAGAATCATGAATATAATATTTCCATGAGATGCTACAGAAAATAATTTTATTTGCTTTTTTGGCTGTTTATAAAAAATAATTTACCCTTATTGTTAAGTTGAAGAGAAAAGACGGCTATATTCAGAGTATAAAAGTATTTTCCTCCAAAATCCCTATCATTTGTAAATTGCCAGTATTTTAGAAGTGAAAAACTGACATTGTCCCTAACAAATCAGTGATGATGAAATATTGGAAGGCATTTGTTTTCCCTAACCAACTGTGATTATTTAATGCATAATATGTAATACATATTTTGATAATGGTTGTTTGGATATCAATTTAAATAAGTGTTGATTGAAACTCTATAGGTCTGCATTTGTAACAGAAGTGTTAGACCTCATTAAGTATGTTCTGAATCAGTTTATGATTGTTTGACATATATTAGCTCTTCAGTAAATGTGCCGTTCTGGGTCTGTGGTTTCCTCTACACATCACTGACTTTGTGGACTACATACCAATGTGAATGTCCTCTTTTTACCTTACAGCTCCTTGCCTAATCTTCTCAAGCACCATCTCTTAATTCACAATAATTCATTACTTATTCCTTGCTAACAGTTTATAGGTTTGAATTACAGGGTACTCAGGATAAATGTTCCCCCCCCCATAAAATAACAATTATCTAAATATCTGAAAGTCTCACCCCCCCTTATTTCTCTCCTCTTCTCTATGGCTGTCTCTGGCTGTCTCTCTCTCTCTCTCTCTCTCTCTCTCTCTCTCTCTCTCTCTCTCTCTCTCTCTCTCATTCTTTCTCTTTCCTTCTCTTTTCTGTTTGTCTTCTTAATTCTGTACTTTTATGAAATCAGATAATCATGGGTTTGGAAGACAGCTTAATTGTTTAGTGGGTAGCAGTAGAGGATACATACGATATCTTGCCTCAGATATTTACTAAGTGACCCTTGACAATTTGCTTAACTTCTCTACCATGGTTTCCTCTCCTAAAATGAGGGAATTGGTCTTGATGGCCTCTCAAGTCCCTTCCAGCACTAAATCTGACCTTTAAAGAAACTCCTGTAATCCCCATTCTTTTGTGATATTCTTTGTGGAATGTAAAGATATGGTCTATGTGAAAGTCATTTTTGTCATGGTCATCATCATTATCAGCCTCCTCCTCCTCTGAATCCTTAGCTACTGTACCTGGCTTTTTTTTTCCTCTGGATCCCCAAATTATTCAATTCCCTTTTTACAGCTGATCTTTACAGGGGTACACCAAACCTATGACCTAACCACACCAATGTCATTTCCTCTTATTTTAGTCTAAAACTAAAAATTTTCTGTTATCAAATTCTTTCTAGGAAATAAAGGGAAAATTAATAGTAATGCTTCCCTTACCTCTGATATAGAGTATGTAAACTAACCTCTAAAACATAGATCTCTAATCCTTAGCTCTTCTCGAAGATAAACTCAGTTCTAAAGTTGGAATTCTTTCTATTTTCTCAGCATAATTTTACCTATGCAAAATTCAATGGGATAAATAAAGATACTTAGATTTGAGGCCAATCTTTTCCCTCTTGAAGAATGTTTACTAATCCTGTTTTCAGGGAAAGACATCCACTAAGTCATTCTTTTTGGCTCTGGGTTGTTCTGAACATCTCCTCTGAAATCCTCTTGACCTCCTTGCCCTAGTACCCTGAATGAAGAAAACATTTTCTTACTTGACCCCCAAAGATCTTCCTCTATGTTTTAGACCAGAGGTCCTTACCTTTCCTTTAAGTGTGTAGTGGACCCCTTTAACCACTTGGTGAAACCCACGAACACCTTCTCAGAGTGTTTTTTTTAAATGCATAAAGTAAAATGCATAAGATTGCAAAGAAAACCATTTATATTGAAATGGTTGCTACAAAAAATTAAACATGATCTATGGACCTCAAGATATGCATCCTTTCTTTAGAATATCATTGCAGACTTCACCTTTACCTCTCTCCTGGAGATTTCTATAACTGTGCAATGGAAGACCCAGGTTTATTCCTGACACATTTTTCTCTGTTGTATACTGAGGCATATTCATTGGTTCTCTGTTAAGGTTGGCTTTATCAGGGTCTCTGAGCCTCTCTACCTATTGTTGGAAGCCAGGTCCTGGCCATGAGCTGACTGGCAGCTGTGTGATCTCACCCTGGGAGGCAGAGCCTGGATCATTGTTCTCTCTCTGGCAGGCATCAGCTCTTTCTCTTGCAGTTTCAGTGCTTACAGCTCTTCTTTTAGGTGACCCACTTCATCTTATGTGGGAAGACTACAGCCCTCAGTTCATTTGCAGAGCAGTGATGACAGTTATGTACAAAGTCCAATGATCAAGGTTTTCCTGATTCAGGTTGCCAGGTCCTCACCACTTCTGAGGTTCTCCCTGATGACTGATAGCTCCAGTGTCCTTAGGGGAGTGATAGCCAAAATCCCATCACTGTAGATTTGGAGCATCAAAATCACTTCACTAACAGCAAATAGAATTTTTACAAAGGAAAAAAGGCAAATTTTAGGGGAAGCAGTATGACCTAGAGGAAAGAACACTGAACTGGGGGTCCAGAATCCTGGGTTCTAGGCCACACTCTTAACATTAATCAGTAATGTGAACTTAAATAAACTCTCAGTGCCTTATTATTTTTGTAGATAACTACCAAAATTCAAATTTTGGTAAAAAAGAAGGAAATTCTATAAAATATTTCCTTTCAAAGAGGCATGTATATTAGGACTCCAAACTTAATAGTTGGTTGTGATTATCTGCTACCTATTTAACTTTGCATAAATTTTATATTTCTTTGAGTCGTGGTTTCATGATCTGTATAAAAGCAAATTGGCACACAATACCTCAAAGTGTCATTATGAGGATCAAATGAGAAATATGTACCTAAAGCATGTCAAACACAACCTACATTTGATTAAATTCACAAAAATTCTCAAAACATTCATTTTAATTAAATTGAAATTTCCCATTATAGTTATTAGGAAATATAAGGAACCTCAGAAGCCATCTTTATCAACACCTTCATTTTTTAGATATAAAAATGAAAGCCCAGAGAGACTGAGTGTCAATTTACCTGTGTGGCCTTAGGCAAAACATTTAACTTCTATGAACTCAACTCCAGAGCTAAGAAGTCATTTAACTGTTTGGACCAATGAGGTCAGAATGCTGGGAGGGTTTTAAAGTTGGAAATTGCTGCCCTATTCTTATACTCTCTATTTTGACAAAATCCTATCCTGTTTCACTCACAGCACATCTCTTTAAAACAGACATGTTTAATTGGCCATTCCATAACTCAGAGTATAATTAGCTCTTTCACCTTTTCTTCTAAAGGGCTTTATTCTTTTTTCAACCTTATCTTAATTTTATATCTACATTTCATACATATATGCAAAAGTCATGTGTCAATGGAATGTTTTATATACATCAAATCAAAATGGGCAGAGCATCTAATCTAATTTTAGAAGATGGTTCAACCTGAAGTTAAAAATCAATAATGGGTTCACATTATGCAGTGGGTAGAAACATCCCAAAGTCAAACTGGGTTCTGCTTCTATATCTTCAACCACAACTTCATGAACCCAATATGATTATTTATCCTAGTGTCTTCCTTTCTCCCTTAAGTCTAAGAAAACACCAGGTGGAGGTTTTCAGAATATCCATCTTTGATCTTGACACCTGTAATTGATGAAATGGTTCATTGTCAACCACTATATTAATAGTCTTTCTTCATAATTCTGTCATGTCCCCTTTTAACATGGACAAAAAATATTGGCAACAGCATTTAGCATTTAAACATAATGTGTACTTGTCTCTATTAATGTTATTTAAACTGTGTATCTTTCCATTTCTCCTTCCCTCTTGTCATCTTCCAGTAAATCATCAGTAGCTTCCTTTTACCCAAAACTCAAGCAGATCTATTTCTCAGATTTTGTATGATATAAAGATTGATAGGACCTTTATTCCTAAAAATATACCTCTATATTGCTTTCTCTTGCTTCCTAGGAATCTTCTTAGGTATCTATAATACTTTGATTGTCTTGTCTCCTAAAAGAAGTGGCTAAGCTTAATCAAATGAGTTTTCTTTTTTTAGAACAGAGTATATATTGTTTAGTAGAACAAATGTTAGATTTAGAGTCAGAAGAGCTAGTTCATGTTTAGCTCTGCTATTTGCCATGTATGTAACTTTATGCTAAATACTTCTGTCAGATTGTCTGATCATTTTCCTTTCTAGTCATATTGACCAATGTTGGAAGTGATATTGCAAAAGTGGAACAGTCATGTATTTTTGGTGGAGTTGTGAACTGATCCAGCCTTTCTGGAGAGCAATTTGGAACTATGCCCAAAGGGCAACAAAACTGCATGTACTTTGATTCAGCAATACCTCTATGAGGTCTGTATCCTGAAAATTTCATGAAAAAGGGTAAACATTCCACATGTACAAAAATGTTCATGGCAATTCTATTTGTAGTGGCAGAGAATTGGAAATTGAGGGAATATCCATCAATTGTGGAATGGTTGCACAAATTGTGGTATATGTATGTGATGGAACACTATTGTTCTATAAGGAATCATAAGGGACAGGATTTCAGAAAAGCCTGGAAAGACTTGCATAAATTGATGTGGAATGAAAAGAGCAGAACCAAAAGAACATTATACATACTAACAGCAATATGGGGTGATGATCAACTGTGATGGATTTGTTCATTTCAACAGTAAAATAATCAAAGACAATTTTAAAAGACTTATGATGGAAGATACCATCCATATTCAGAGAAGGAACTATGGAGTTTCAATGAAGACCAAAACTTATTGTCTTCAATTTTTAAAAGATGTTTTATGAATTATATCATTCATTTCTCTAATGTTTCTGTCCTCCATTTGGATTCAATTCATCTCTCACAACAAGGTCATTCTGACTCTATTGTTTATCATGGTTATAAATGTAGAGCCTCTGTCAGACTGCTCTCTGCGGGGGGGGGGGGAGGAGGGAGAGAAGGGAGGGAGGGAGGAAAATGTAAAAATCAAAACTTTGCAAAAAAAAAATGAACAGTAAAAACTACTGTTGTTTTTAGTTAAAAATATTTTAAAAAAAGAAAAGAAATTCTTCTAAAATAAATAAATAAATGTTTTCTGAGAACTATCATATTAAAAAAAGAAAAAACCACTTCAATGAAGACGAGGTCCTCATCTATAAAATAAGACAATTAGACTTTTATGTCTTATGATGTCATCATGATGACTAAAAATAGAGTCAATACATCAAAGAATTTTATATCCTCATGGGATTGGGGAAAAAAAATCTTAAAATAAGTCCCCATTTTTTTTCATCTTTAGTTTCTTGTTGCCTTTCAAATGTTGAAACAAGAGCCTCTGGGTTTGAAGTCAAGAAGAATTGGTTTTGAATCCCAAATCTGGGGCTCTTGTCTGTTACCTTGGTATGACCATTCACTTTCTCAGTTCCCTCACTTCAAAAATGAAGGGCTTCTTCATCTTTAAGCTGTTTTCAAGTTCAAAATCCCATGATCTTAAAACTTAACTTCAAGGTCCTCCTTGCTCTGGCCCAGTCTATCTAGATTCTAACACATGCTCCAATACCAAATAACAAAGACTATTTGTAGCTCCTTTGACAAACCTGAAACTTTATCAACTTTTCCTTCTGTCCAAATAATATAAAATAGTAACTTTTATTCTGCAGTCTCTTTCTATTTTTTAGGTTAGCTTTTGTGTTTCCTTTTCTAGTTGATTAACTTTAAATGAGTTACATCTTTTCCATTTGGTTAACTCTACTTTTTGATGAGTTATATTCTTTTTCCAGTGGGTCATTTTTACTTATAAAGGAATTTATTTCTTTAGTCAGTTTTTCATAATTCTCCTGCATGACTCTCATTTCTTTTTTTCCATTTTTTCTTCTTCCTCTCTTCTTGGATTTTTTTTTAGTTTTTGCAAGGCAATGGGGTTAAGTGGCTTGCCCAAGGCCACACAGTTAGGTAATTATTAAGTGTCTGAGGCCGGATTTGAACTCAGGTACTCCTGACTCCAGGGCTAGTGCTCTATCCACTGTGCCACCAAGCCACCCCTCTTCTTGGATTTTTTAAAAATTTTGTTTACTTAAGACAATGGGGTTAAGAGTGACTTGCCCAAGATCACACAGGTAGGCAATTATTAAGTGTTTGAGGCTAGGTCTTGAGTGTCTTGAGTTCAGGTCCTCCTGATTCCAGGTTGGTGCTCTAGTTTTTGCACCACCTAGCTGCCCCCTCTTCTTGGATTTTTAAAATCCTTTTTGAGTTCTTACATGAGGTTTTGTATTTGATACAATTCATAAATTCTTTTGCCATTTCACATGCAGGCAATTTGTCCCTGCTTTGTTCTTCAGATATGGCCTTTTTATCATCCCTATTTGAAAAGTAGCTTTCGATGGTTAGCACTTTTTGTTTTTTTGCTCATTTTGATACCTGGGGTATAGGAAGAATAATCCCAAGCTTTTCATGTTAGTCCTTGGCTGATTGCTTGGTCAGATGTTGCCTATACAGAGGTTTGTTTCTTCTTTTATACCCAGGCTTTTCTATGCTATGGTTTGTTCCCAACTCAGTTCTGTCTGTTGCCCCAGGACTCAGACTTAGTCAGCATTTGGGACCTTCCCTGCTGGCCTGCTCCCTAGCTGACTTGCTGAGCCTGTTGAGCTGTGACAAAGAACCTCCTTGTCGGCCTATTCTGGGTCAAACTTCTTTATCTCTAAGAGACAGACCTTTACTGAAGATCCTCTAATGATATCTTGGGTTGAGAACTTGCTTTGCATTTTGTTGGTGAAATCTGTAGCTTTAAAGTCTGTGTAGAGGTTTCCATTTAAAGTTGTGTCCAGTTGCTGTTTTGACTTCACTCCATATTCCTAGATTACCTAACTTTCTAACTTCCCCTTTATAGGCTCTTACATTCTTGATTCCAAACAGAATGGGCCATTTGTTTTGTTTTGTTTTGTTTTGTTTATTCAATCTGGTATCTCTCATCTTTGGGCTTTTGCAGATAATGCCTCCCCATCTCTTTGGTGTGGAATGCACTACCTTTTCATCTTCACTTCAGAGAATCCCCTTCCTGAAATTTAAATACATCCCTGGGACAACCTTTGGTCCTTCTATATCCCTATTGTTATGAGTTCTCTTAAAACTAATGCTTGTTCTTCTTGGAATCAATATACATTACTTTGCATATACTTCACATTTACTCATCTTTACATATATTATAATCCCCAGTAGATTATGAATGCTTTATTTTTTGATTTGTTTATTTTTTGCAAGGCAATGGGATAATTGACTTGCCCAAGGTCACATAGCTAAATTAAGTATTAAGTGTCTGAGGCTGGATTTGAACTCCTTACCCCTGACTCCAGGGCCAGTGCTCTATCCACTGTACTACCTAACTGTTCCAATTCCTAATTCTTTGAGAAAAGAGATTATTTCTAATTTTTCTTCCTGTCATCCAAGGATCTGCTATGTTTCACACATTAGGTACTTTATAATATACTTTTGTAGATTTTAACTAAAGTGAACGTCAAAAAATAACTTCATAAAATTCTCACTAATTCAACCAACTGGATCTGATTTCTCTCATTTTTGAACCCCCACAGAAAGTAGGGCATATTGCTCTTATTCATATAGGGTCATAAGAAAAGACTTCCTGAATAATACTTGAAATCATTATTGATTAGAGAAATGCAAATTCAAACAGCTCTGAGATACCACCTCACACCTATCAGATTGGCAAATATGAAAAAAAGAGAAAATGATCAATGTTGGAGGGGATGTGGGAAAATAGGGACATTAATGCATTGTTGGTGGGATTGCTGGTGGACACTAATTAAAAGATTGGTGGTGAACAACTTGAAATGACACCCAAAGGACAATAAAACTATGCATACCCTTTGATCCAGCAATGCCACAGCTACTAGGTCTGTATCTTCCCCCCCCACCAAAATCATAAAAATGGTAAAGAGACCCACATGTTCAAAAATATTTACAGCAAGCAGCTCTTTATATAGTAACAAATACTTGGAAATAGAGGGAATGCCATCAATTGGGGAATGGTTGAGCAAATTGTATTACATATATATATATGTATATATATATGTATATATATATACATATATATGTATATATATATATACATATATATATACATATATATGATGAAATACTAGTGTCCTGTAAGAAATCATGAACAGGCAGATCACAAAAACCTGGAAAGACTTTTATGATCTGAAAATGAGTGAAGTGAGCAGAGCCAGGAGAAAATTGTTCACAGTAATAGTAACATTGTGTGATGATAAGCTATGATAGACTTAACTCTCCTAAGTTCAGTGATCAGAGACAATTCTACAGGACCTGTGATGGAAAATTCCACCCACATCCACAAAAAGAACTAAGGAGTCTGAATGCACATCAAAATATGCTATTTTCCATCTTAAAAATTTCCTTTATGCTTTATGGTTTTTCCCTCTCATGTTTTTTTCCCTTTTATTCTGATTCTTCTTTCACAACATGACTAATATGGAACTTTGTGTAACATAGTTATACATGTATAACCTATATGAGATTATTCTCTTTCAAATAAAGGAAAGAGGCAAAGAAGGAAGGGAGAGAGAAAAATGTGGAACTCAAAATCTTATAGAAAATGAATGTTGAAAACTATCTTTGCATGTAGCTAAATTTATATATTAAAAAAGAGAGAAGTCTTCATAGAGTAAGGCCTTTAAAAAAGCAGATAAAGAAGCTCTATCTACTATTCTCACAAGAAGGATAAGAAATAACCCTTTCCAAAATACCGACCCAAGAAAAATTAATGTCTTTTGATTCCAGGCCTCTTTTATCAGTGGAAAGCTTATGATAGTCTAATAGATATAAATTCTAGACTCTACCATGAGCTGCGAAATAATTTTCAGTTCCAGAGCCCTTTCCTTTGTAAAAGATTGGACCTGCCTTGGAATGTGTAGATATGGATGAATGAATGAAGAAGCATTTATTAAATGATTATTATTTTTCAAACATTGTGCTTAAAAATTGAAGCTATAAATAGAAAAACAATTTGATTTTTTTCCTCTTAATTTGTTAGCATTCCAACTGATCAAACAGGAATCTTCAGGACTGATGGATAAGTCCAGGGCGGTCCTTAGGATTAAGAAGCAGAATGAATGGAAAGACTCAAGGATCTTTAGGGGGTAGCTACTGGAAAAATGGTAAAGTCAGATAGCCCAGAGAACATAATGGCAAAGCAAAAATTGAACAAAATAGACCAAGTAACAAGTTGTACTGAATAGACTGGTTGTATCTATCACAATTCTGGGCTTTATATTATATAGTCATCTTAGATCATATATATACATATATATATATAGTATAATATGCTGAGGGTATGTTGAGGTTGCAAATAGATTAAATGGACCTTTTCTTGCTACCTACATAATATCTTTCCCCATTGTTCCTGGGGGGATCATAAAGAGTCATCCTGGAAGAAGACTGGTTCCAGGTTTAACCCAGTACCTGGATCATAGTTGGAACTTAACAAATGTCTCTTGACATTGGAGTCAGAGACCCTGACATTGTATACTGGTTCTATCACTTCTGATCTCTGTGACCTTGGGCAAGCTTCATCTCTCTAAACTTCAATTTTATCTAATGGATGGGATTCAAATCAATGACCTCTCACATCCTTCATACCTCTAAGTCTATGATTCTATGATCAAAAGGTATATGAAGTCCACTGATTGATACATTTTTATAATTCTGCAAAGAGACAAAATTTAAAAGAACCAAGATATATGAGAAAGAACACATTGCAGGGTATTTCCAGTTAATCACAAATAGCAAGTATATGAGTTTTTGGATAGTTATCCCTTTTTTTTCTTCTAGAATTTCTCAAGGAATAATCATTTAAATTCTTCCTGTTCCCAAACTGGCAACATTTCATTTAGGAATCTGAGTGGTGTTGGTAATAGGAGGGGGTTGATATTTCTTAATGTAATTTTAAATAACAGACCCAATTTAGTTCAGCACTAGCAAAGTATTCAATTAAAATTACATTATTAAAATAAAAATTAATGTTCTGTTCCTGAACTGCTTGGCTGAATGCTCCAATTAAAAGTTTTCTTATCTCCTGCCTCCCCCACACCCCTTTTAGAGAGCAAAACACATACACATACACATACACACACAACATTATGACTCATGAATCAAGTGTGAAGATGGCTATTTGCTCCTGAGATTTTGTATATTCTTGTTTATCCAAGAAAGTAGGAGATAAGATGAACAGGAATGAACAGAAATCACTGGTAATCTCAATATTTCATTGTAATCCATACATTTGACCCTCATATCCACTATACTTCTTTGTGAATTGAACCTTAATTTTCTCCCCCCTTCCCTGCCGGAGTACAAAGACATATCAAAAAGAAAAGGGAGAAACGAAAAGCTTAGATAATAAATTTATGAGGCAATACTGAGAAGCTAGAATGTAAAATGTAGTTACCACTAATCTCTGTTCCTATATTTAGCCAATTTCAGATACCTCTGTTAGGGGGCAAGGAAGGATAGGAAGGCAGAGAGAGAGAAATAGAGACATGGCAGGTGCATCCCAGTTATCAGGAACTGGCTTTCATCACATCAGGGATCACAAAAGAGCAAACTCCTGCTAAGAAATGCTGTCTAGAAGGAGCCGATGAAGTTATTATGAAAACAATTAAAAAGATGTCCTGGGAAAGGAGGCTAAAAAAGGAAACAAGTCTTTACAGATGGGGCATGTGTCCTTCAAAAACCATCCCACAGATAAGTTACCTCATTTATCTAATCCTTTTAAATGTATAGATTTATGCTGGATGTTTGATTCAACCAAGTCCAATAGTGGAGAAGGGTACAATTCTACCATTTTTCAAGAGAATGTTCAGGAAAGTTATTCATGAGCATTCAAAAGAATTCATTTGGCATAATTGTTTGGAATTAAAGCTTAAAATAAGCATCATTACCTTTACTAATTTTATACTAATATTAATATTTTGCTAATATTAATAGTTGACATTTATTTCATTTATGGGCATGTGCATATACATCATCTTATTTGATATGACAAATGGAGAGGTAGCTCAAGGATAATACTTTCTATTTTATAGATAAAGAAACTGAGATAAAGAGAAGCTGAAAGAATTTCCCAAAAACTACACAGCTAATTTGTATTAAGAGTCATGACTCAAACCAAGATTTTCTGAATTGGATCTGAAGGAAATTTTTGTTATAATACATTTCCTTTGAGTGCTTTTTATAGATCTTAAAGAAAAATTTTAAGGCAGTGAACTGAAGTCAGCTCAAATTTTCAGTGTGACTACTTCCACATTTGAAATTGATAAACATTACAGACCAGGACTTGATTTTTAATTTGTTTGCTTGTTTAGTCTTAAGAAAGTGTTGGGGGGGGCAGTCAGGTTGCACAATGGATAGAGCACTGACCCTGGAGTCAGGAGGACCTGAATTCAAATCCAACTTCAGACACTTAATAATTACCTAGTTGTGTGACCTTGGGCAAGTCACCTAACCTCATTGCCTTAAATAAATAAAAATTTTAAAAAAGTGTTGGAGAAAATGTCAATGCAGATTAACTTTAAAAGTGTGTCTTTCATTCCGGAGAGCTAGTTGTTAAACATTTCCCAGTGTATATATTGACTTCTAGGAGACAGGTGAATTTTTTCTAATCAACTCTTCTTTGTATTCTAGTGACCAGAAAAACACTCTCCTTATCATCCTCTTTTTCTTCTAAGTTTCCTTCACTCAAGCTTCTTTTTTTTTTTTTTTTTATTTTCTCATTTTTACACTCTCATTACCATTACTTTAGGTGTCTCTGACTAAACTGAAGCTGACCAGGGCAATCCAGATACCCAATAAAACTTTTTAAGCAATCTCACCAGTAACATCAAAAGTTAATATACATTCTTAAAGTTAATCTAGAGGCAACTAGATGACTCAGTGAATTGAGAACTAGGTCTGGATTCAGGAATACTTAAGTTCAAATCCAGTCTCACACACTCACTAACTGATACCCTGTGCATGTCATTTAATCCTGTTTTTCTCATCTGAAAAATCAACAGGAGAAAGAAATTGTAGGCTACTCTAGTAACTTTGCCAAGAAAATCCCACACAGGATCACAAAGAGTCATGACAGTATAATAACAATACTGATATGCTGGATTTTCTTTCTTTTTATAAATTTATTTAATTATTTTCATCTATATGCACATGTATATTTTTAAGTTGCAAAATTTCCTTCTACCCTCCTTTTCTACCTCCCCTCCCCTCACCAGTGAGCAGTCAGGTTAGCAATGTATATACATATTTTAATAAACATGTTTACAGGTTAGTAATTTTTGGCATGAGGAATTAAAATTAAGGGAAATAGATACATAAGAGATAATGTTTATAAAGTGTTCATGAGATTCTGAAAGGCTGTGGAATTTTTTGTGTATGTTTTTTGTTTTGTTTTTCTTCCTCTGGATGGGGATAATATGGTCCATAGCCAATCTAATATAGTTGTCCTAGCTCTCTGGACGGCTGAGAGGTGTTGCTTCCATCAAGGTTGTTCATGTCACAGTGTTGTGGTTGATGTGTACATTGTTCTCTTGGCTCTACTCCTTTCGCTCATTATCAGATCCTAGAAGTCATTCCATGCTTCTCTAGAGTCCAACCATTTCTGATTTCTTATAGAACAATAGTATTCCATAGTATTCATGTACCATAACTTGTTTAACCATTCCCCAGTTGATGGGCATCCTCTCGATTTCCAATTCTTTGCCACTACAAAAAGAGCTGCTATGAATATTTTAGAACATGTAGGATTTTTCCCTTTTTTATAATTTCTTATGGATATAGACCTAGAATTGGAATTTCTGGGTCAAAAGTTATGAACAATTTTATTACTCTTTGGACATAGTTCCATATTGCTCTCCAGAAAGGTTGGACCACATTCACAACTCGTGTACTGAGTTTTCACTCTTATTTATTTTTTATTTTACTAGTTATAAATATATATATATGTCATTACTACATAGAATTTATATAATATGCATGTTTATATGTATATATACACAAACACATAGATATATTTATAGATATACAAACATATATATATATATATATATGTATATATTGATATATTTCCTGGGGTGCTGAGAGAAGGAATGCTTTGTCCCAAGCAATGTAGACAGTATGTGTGAGAAGTGGACTAGAATTCAGGTTTTCTTGAGCACTTGTCTACTTCTCCATATGCTATTTCATTCTATCAATATTATATATATTTACAATATTATGCATATTCATATATATATATATATATATATATATAACATTTATATAAATGTAAATATAGGTGTAATGTTTGTTTCAACCACCTCTTCAGCAAAAGATATCACCACTCGAAATTTAAGGATTAAATGTAAGAAAATTTATGGAAGTGCCAGTTTTTAACTGATGATTTGGAGAGTTGAAGAAACTATCTCCTTGTCATTGTTAGAGATAATCTCAAGAAGACAATGAAGTGAGATAGAGATCTTCTTATTGAAATTATTTTAATATTTTCATTGCAAAGAAGACAAAAATAATTCCCAAGAATAACCTTGGCTTATTTTCAGAAGTTAGATTATCTTATCTCCAATTTCCATGATAGAGCAAGGTAACTCTGGCAATGTTCTATAATTGCCACACACACACACACACACACACACACACACACACACACACGTAAATAATATGTAAATATATAAATTACTAAGTACTTATCGAAGAAAAGGTTTCTTCACTTTATTAAATAATACATAATAAACTGTGATGAGGCTCCAAGTTAAAAGATTAAGGAGAACAAAATTGCAATTTTATGAAATATCCAAGCATATCCCTGGATTACTGTAGAACCTAGGATGATATGGATAAATGTGGTAATGAATCAAGGAGCTTGTTAAATAGTGTTCAAGGTAGGTTCATCAACTTCTCCCTTTGCACTTCTCTCTCTTGCTCTCTGTCTCTCTGTCTCTCTGTCTCTCTCTCTCTCTGTCTCTCTCTCTGTCTCTCTCTCTCTCACACACACACACACACACACACACAGACACAGACACAAATGCACATTCTCTCTCACACACACACTCTTTGCCCTGATAAAGTAATAAAGCCCCATGAAAATCAACCCCCACACACACCATGTAGCCATATTTTTTATTGTATATACTGCAGAAGAAAATTCTCAAACTTGAACTTTCTTACCAAGTTTCTACCCCAAGAGCTGTCAAATTTAGATATGAGGAGCAAGTATGGGCACAACCTGGTACTTAATTGTTTGGACTGAAGGTCTTGTTCCCAAGGGAATGTGGTAGTCTCCAACCAGAATGTTGCTAAATTTAAAGGGGAGAACTCATTTCGTTGGATAAAGACAGAGTTTCATTACCTGGGCTGTTTGGAGCTGAGTAAAAGAGTAAGAACAATAAAATGAAGTGTGTGTACCAGAAACAGAATGGAAGAGATGGATGCAAGTGATTTAATCTGAGTTTGTGATTGTGATTTTTCCTCTGGGATTGTTACTAAGCATGTCTGAGTTCTCAGAATTGAAAAAAAATTCATCACTCAACTCTTTTGGGGTATGTGCAGAAAAGTGAGCCTGGCTCCATATTTTTTTGGTCTTCTAACATAAGTATATCTAGGGTGCTCTCTGATACTGATGACAATATCACTTTCCAAAGAATTTTCCTTTTTAAAGCAGTGGTAGACACCTGGCTGATGCAAATGTTAAGATATTTCTGGAAAGAGATGTGCCTTCAAAATATCTGCTTATGGGGAGATGAGATACCACATTGGTATTTTCTGATCTCCCTAGTGAAAAAAAGCATGTTGTGCTATTGAGTAGTATAGAATGATATTATTAGCATACAATGACTAATTTTCCTTTTTGATTCCTGGTTCTCTATTTTTGTGAATCTGGGCAATTGACAACTTTTTCTGAATATGTAACATAGTGGGAGGAGGTTGAAGAAAAACCCTCTAAAAGTCCTTTTCAAATCTAAAATTTTCTTTCTTCACATCTGATTTTGTTCTAGTAAGAGAAAATTCTAAAACTACCTCTTTACTGGTGAATAGACCAATCAGAGTAAAAGAGATTTATGTAAGACAGTAGTGTGGGATCAATGGAAAGGTAGGTAGTTTTAAATACCAACTTAAGGAAAATAGATTTTTATACAATAGGCTTTGGAGAGGCAAAGAATTTTTTTAAATAAAAGAATACATTAGCAAATCAGTGTTTTGGGAAGGGTAACCTGACAACTGGATATAAAATGATTGAGATTAGGATGAAACTAGAATTAGGGAGAAGAGTTAGGGAGCTACTTTGCATGTACTGAATGAATGAGGTATCAGTATAGGAAAAAGAGTGAGTGAGTGGAAACAGAAAGGCCAATTGGAATACAAAGGGAATGTAACTATGAAAAGTTGTTCAAGAATATAAATATGATTTAGAATCACTTTTTTTCAGAAGAATTGGAAGGGAACCATAGAGAACCAGGAAGTATAATCCCTCGTCTGTCAGATGAGAAAATCTAGCAAGATCAAAAGACTTGCTCAGGATCACAGAACTATTTATTGACCAAATTGGACCTGGAGAAGGTTTTTTGACTTTCAAGTCCATTGCTCCTCTGTCCAAAGTATCTCATAACTTCTCTTGGAGACTCATCAGTTATTTAAAGTAATATAAAATGGCTTCAAGTATGCATGCTTTCCAAATGCATTTCCCAATCTAATTGAGAAAATACCTGTTGAAGATCCAAATGGAAAAGGAATTATCTACAAATTGTGAGGTTCTACAATTGTTCCTGTTGCAGTGGTCATGTCTAGTCTCTAACTATCCACATGAGAGAAAAAAAGTGAGATCAAGACTACTTATTATCTAAATTGAAATTAGGTGGAAAGCCAATTGAGCTCCTCTATCAATATCTCACACTTAAACAGTCAATACTAATAAAAAAAAAAAAACTGAAACCAGAATTGAATGGGGAAAAAATCATACTCAATTGCAGTTTGGAAAGTGTACATTTCTTTTCATGACCCCAAGTTTCTGCCTGAAACTGAGGACTTACTTTTTTTTCAAACCATTCATTAATTTCCCACTAATGTTAAAGATGAGTCATAAAATGCTACTTTAGTGAAGAAACTGGGTCACCCAAAGAGTAATTAAGAGATGCATGGAAGGTGTGAAAGGAATTCAGCACATTGCTTATGAAAAATCATTCACCCAGGGTGCCAAATGTCATCAAGATATATGTAAATAGATGAGGTTGGCCAGTCATGTCATGAGTGTAAGGCACATGCAATAGTGTATGCCCCACATATTATTAGGAGATATATTTTAAGACACTCAATATGTTAGATGGACCTTTGTAGAGAATTTATTAGGGAATGTATATGATATTCCTGAGATGAGAAACCATTGGTGGACTATGTTTTATACCACTGAAAGGACTCCCACATTGATGAGATCACTAATCTATCAAAGCAAGTACTTTAAAAATAATTGATTGGAACATATATTAATTCATGGCAATACCCATGATCCACATTGTTAGTGTCTACCCATTGAACCTATTCTGCCTTTGTAAGCATGATCTACCTCATGTCAACTAACAGAATCATAATCATAGATTTATAAAAGAATCTATTCATCATAGAAGGCACTTGTTTTCCAAATCTGCTTTATCTCAACAACTGTAGGATTAGAAAAACAATTCACATTAATGACCATGGGTGACAATTATTTTGCTTTAGTTCCTCAATTATTTGATTATTTCATCTATAATGTAACTTTAAGAACTGACATTTGATATAAAAATCTTAATGTGGTTTTACAACAGGTATATTTAACAGAGGAAATAGTGACATTCCTATCTTTTTATAAGAAATAGGTTAATAATACCGAAAAACTGAACTTAAGGGGTAGTAGACCAGTAAATGAATAGAAGAGAATTAACAGAATGGGAGTGCATAGCATCCATATATTAGGACATCATGGATAAATAAAAAAGATATATAAATTTTAGTAGGGGAGAGTATCATGGAAATATCAGAGGAATGTGAGATATATTAGTTCTAGGCACATAAAAAGAAGGGCTAAAATTGTAACTTTAATGTATTTCATTTGTTCAATAAATAATGAAAAGACTAGAGAACTGTTTATAATTACAGACTGGTAAATCAAAGACACCTTTTTTAAAGATGGGACAGTGTTTCTGTGTTTCTCCCAAGTGGAAAAGGGGGCTATTTAAAATTTAAAATGCTGTACTTGGGCCCTGCCTTTCGAATACAGATGATCTCCTTAATAGTCATTGAAAACTTTCCACTAGAGAAAAAGGAGCTAGGAAACAAAGATATATTCAGAATTGGTAAGGAAAGGAGATGACTTGAAGAAAGTAACTATAGTATGAAAGAAGAAGTACCGACAAAACAGAACTAGAATCCTTAAATATCTTGTTTACCTAATGTTGAATACAACTGTATTGTTAAAAACTTTATTAAAAGTTCCTACTAGCAAACACATTGTTTTTTAAATCAAATTCCATACAAGATAAAGGGGAGGGGGTCAGGAGAAGGAGGGAAAAAAAGAGAGAGGAGAGGGGAAGAGACAGATTTTAGAAACATACTTTAACTAAGTGCCAAAAAGAGTATTTGAATTGTATTCTATCCCATTCTAGTCTTTCTTATTCTATTCTGTTTGTTCTATTCTATAGTTTATGCCAAAAAAAGAACACTTTCATTCCTAAAATGAATGAAACAAGACAAAGTCATTGCTATTATTTTGTTGTTGCTGATTTATTTTGTTTAGGAGGTAGGTTGTTTCATGCGATGAAGATTTTTTTTAAACTCCCTTCTGACATCTAGCTAAATTTTCTGCCTGAAATTTTTGTTCAAAATATTATTCTAAAGTAAAAGAGATAATCAGATTTTTCTAATTGTCACTTGTATTGCAAGCAGTTTGTTAAAGTCACTGGTTGCCAGGGGCAACTTAGCCATTTTGAGAAGTAATACTTTTGTAAGTTTCAAATTTCAATTCACAAAACTGTTAAATAATGATATCGATTTGAAGGGGGTACTGTCCTCCATTTTCAGAATGCCTTAGGAAACTATTCACATCTTTTAGGGAAAAATGACTCACAGAAGTTTGATGGTTTTAGTGTGAAAATCTAGTTACTCACCTGAGCTTTGCTCTTTTTTCTGGGTTGGATAGAAGGTAGAAACAGCTAGAAATTTCAATTGTTAGTAACAACCCTTAATGAGAAATGGTCTAAATTCTGCTCTTACCAATAATCTCCTGTTCTGTTTGAATAATAATTGAGAATCACAGAATTTTAGCCTGGGATGAAAATCTAGAGATATTCTTGTCCACTCGCTTCATTTTATAAAAAAAAAATGAGGTCAAAATAAGTAAAAGGATGCTAAAGATAGAGGACTAAAGATAAAGATATAGGACTAAAGATAGAGCTGGAATAAGGCCTTAAGGACTTAATAAGGCCTCTTCTAACTCCAAATGCAGGGAAATACTGCTATACCCTGATTTAATAGTACCTTTATATTGTTTTAAGTGATCTCACTGATATATCTGTGGATGGGTATAGAATTTAAACTATAGAAGAGAAGTGTCAGATATCTATAGCACACAGTTTGCATTCAATCTACAATACTCCCAAGTATGGTCTGAATCATATTAAAATATAATTGGGATATATTTAATAAAACAAAATAAAATGCAATAAACCATTTTAAACCTGTTGATATTTGACCTGCAGGGATCCTTTTGTGGTAATTAATGTCTACCATTCCTATTTGAGTTTGTCTTTAGAACTACTACTTTAGAACAAAACCTATCTTTACTTCTTTCTATATGACTTAGTGTATGTAACTCCCCAAATTATTCCATATACTCACTGCCATGGAGAAAGTGGTAGAAAATGTTGAACTTAAAAACTTACAAAAAGATGGATGTTGAAAACTATCTTTACATGTAATTGGAAAAATGAAATAAGAAAGACTATTAAAATAAAGCAAAATTTTTCCATAGGGAGACCCCACATCTTATGCTACTTTTTTCTATGACTGATGGAATTGTATAGGTACCAATGGAGCAGGTGATCATTCAACCAACAATATCTTTTTTTCAATTTATGCATGTCTTTGACGATCATCTTTCATGCTATTTCCCATTTGTAATTCTTCAGTAATCTCATGTTGCCACGGAGATATGTGCCCTGCATTTCCCCGTTGCCCTTTGGTTGATCACTAACTTGACCTCCTCATGTATTTCATGACTCATGATCATATAACATTATTTTAGCAATATTGATATTTGAAATAACCTTTGTTTTGAAATAAAACTTGCAGCCATTGAAAGAACTATGGAATTTCCCAACAGCAATTTAGCTCTCTCCCCTTCTATTCAGTTGGAGGTGAGGGAGTAAGGGAGAGACACTTCCTCCACAATTTATAATGTTTGAACAAAATTCTTATCTTATTGTCTATGTGTTAGGGTCCGAGAATACCCCAATCTCCGAACAGAGACACTTGACACAATGGAGATGCAATAGCAAGGGTTTATTAAACTAGCTCGAGCTAGGGTTCCATCCTAGGACAGGGCTAGGATCCTGGAACCCCAAGTAAAGCAAGGAGAGTCCTTATATATGGTTCAGTAGGGGAGTTCCAAGCATCTGCTGGTTGTCTTGAGATGGTGTGATGTGTTCTCATTGGATGCAGGTCCTCGGGGAGGTTCTTCTGTAGCATGGTCCGAGAAATGAACAGGCTCTTAGGAAGCAGAAACTTAGGAGCAAAATTTAAGAAAGAATTTGGAATTTAGGCAAGAGTTTAATAGGTTTCAACACTCAGGGTCTTACAGGAATTTAGGCAAAAGTTCATAGGTTTCGACATTCAGAGTCTTACATATGAATTCAAAAGAAGTCATAGGATTGATTTAAGGAATGATATGAACTTAGATAAGAAAAAATATATATCATGATTTTCTCTAACCTCTAAATGAGAGTTAGTATATTTTTATAAATTATTAATTTAGGAAGAAACAATAGTACTTAGCAGTACCTGTGATTTTTATCAGCATTAGAAATCATGCTCATTTTCATATTGCATTATAGTTATTACTGTCAATTTAACTATCTTTTACACCTATTTCTAGTCATCCTTGCTGCTAAATATGCTACTATATCACAAGTTTGGTTTTTAAGCATTTTGATAGCCATCTTTCAATATAATTGGATTTCTTTGACATATTAGGTATTTTATTTCTTGTTCTTAAAATTAGTCTGAGATTGTCCCATATATTTTTCCAGACAAGGGTTTTCATGATACACACAAAGAATTAAGAGCACCTGTGTAAGAGCAGTGGTATCAATGATGCAGCCCATTGCTTGCATGAGGCCATGAACAACTTAAATGAGAAAAAAAAGTTATTGGAAAATATTTAACAAAATAAGCAAAAAATAGAATGGCACAAAGATAATATTATATGACTTGAAGTCAATATATGCCTTTGGGGAATCTTTGTGTATGGTTTAGTTGCCTCTATATCTATTTGAGTCAGACCATTGAGATATTCAATGATTTGCCTAAGTTCATCTAGATATTACATATGCTAAAAATGGAACTTACACTCTACTCCTCAAGACTAACTCTCCCTAAAATACACTGAATTGCATCTCAATTTGGCAGAGAGGAAATATTGTTATAAAAGTTATATCTGCAAAAGTATATATATATATATATATATATATATATATATATATATATATAAACACGTTTATTTATAGTGAAAAATAATGTGACAAGATACCATAAGGGGCACAAAGAAGCCAGGAAACAAACATGGGATGAAGATTAAAAGTAAAAAAAAAATAATAGAAAAAGGAGCCAGCGTCAATTTAAAAAAAAAACTTTTTGAAGAAATAGTTGGACTGAAAGAAATTTGAGGTTGATTCAGAGAGAGACAAATATTGATAGAGGGAGAAGAATGCTGAAGAAAAGGAGAATGATGAAATGCAAACTCCTTTAGGATGAGAATATTTAATTTTTGTTTGTTTCTCAGATATGGTTTCTGACACATTGTAGATGCTTAGAAATTGTGTGTCAACTTTACTGATTGATTGAAGAAAGGGGAATGAAAAAAACAAGAAAGAAGAAAAATTAAGACCTCCTGGAACCTAAGAAAAAAGTACTTGGTTTAATGATACAAGAGAAATAAAGTATAGGAACTGAATATGGAGAAATATTTGGTATGAGATGGCAGTATAATGAAGACCTGAAAATTAAAATATGTAATGAACAACATGAAGTAGGATGGGCCCTGAAAAATGTTTATAAGTAAGCTTTTTACAAGAAGATGAAATTTTGAGAGTCAAATAAAATATGAAATATGAAAAGAGCTATTTTGAAGAACCTTTTCTATCTTACTGAGTTTCTTTCTCTTTTTCTTTTCTCCTTACTGTAATTTTTGTTGGGTCCCCCCCCCCCCAGCTCAGAGTGTTTAAGCAATTTGGGAGGTGAGAAAAAAAGACATAGACAACAAAGGCAAGTTGTGTGTTATGTTTCTCTGCAGACCTCATAAAAGAGCGATTTACTCTTGTATGTTCTCTAAATGTTTACAAGAGAGAATTTTATGGGCATAAAGATTTTATACTCCTGTCTCATCTCTACCCCTACCAGACATTAACTAAGCTCTTTTTTTTTGTTGTTCATTTGTTTTCCCTTTTAAAGATCTAACTGAGAAAAGGTTTTTAGAGATTAGGACTTTCCAATGAAATACTGGGCTCTGGTTTGGTCTCTAATTTCAAAATTAACATTAAAATAGAAAAGATATTAAAAAGACTATGGAATGCTCGGAACCCAGAGGTCAAACTCAGCCTCCCTTGCTTCATTTTGAAGATGAGGGATTCTCATAAATTCCATAGCATATAGAACAGAATAGAAAAATCACAATTGAGAAACAAAATGAAAAACTGCACAGAAAATAATTTGCTAAATAAATTAGCCCTGTCTTTTCTTTGGTTGGCTCATCACTTGGAAAGTTCACAACTTATCAGTGAAGAATCCGCTCTAACCCACACCCCTCATTTTCTACATGAAAGTGTCCTGAAACCAGAGAGAGGATGTGAACTTTGTAAAGTCACAAAAAAGATGTCCTGTGGCAAATTCTATATGTGAGAAGAGATAAAGAGATAAGGACTGAATAAATCAACTCTACAATATTAGAACTAAGAGGCAGCTTAATATCATTGATAGAGGTACATCTTGGTGTTAGGAAGACCTATGTTCACATACTAGCTGAGTAAATGTGTATTAAGTCTCTTAACATCTCAATGCCTCTGACAACTAAGACAATATGTTAGAGATTTAACTGTCAAGGTCCATCTGGGAAAGAAATTTCTCCGCCTTGTAGTTTGCCACAAAGATGAAATCACAACCCTTGGTCAAAGAAAATGCTAGAAATCACCTAATTCATTCCTTTCTTTTCACATTCAAGAAAACTAGAGCCCAGAGAGATGAAATGACTTAGAGCTAGTCACATGAATTTCAAAGCCCCAATTCACATTTTGTTATGATTCAATCAATCCATGAACAAACATTTATTAAACATGCCTGCCCTCAAGGAACTTAGATTTTAACAAGTGTAGGTAATGTGTGTGTGTGTTTGTGTGTGTGTGTGTAATCAAAATAAATATGGATTAGTTGAGTAGAAAGGACACTAGTTGTAATAAGTAAGGCTATATAGATAGAAGATTGAACTTGATCTGAGTTTCAAGCAGGGATTCCAAGATGCAGAAATAATAAATACTCAAGTACATTGCAGACATGGGGGCCAGACAGGATAGTGTGCTTGTATTAGTGTTATATTGTATTAGTATTATAAATTCAGAAATGACGATGAAAATGTCATCAATACCCTCTTGGCTACTTAATAGCTCCTGCTTCTCCTAAATAACAAGAGACTTCTTGAATTGATATAGTATTTTTTTTCAAATAGCTCAGAAAGTTTTGAGAAAAAATATCATTCCTACAAGAGGTCAGGATTATCATTTCTACTCTATAAATATTCCAAAAAAGAAACAAATGATAATGATTTCAGGAAGCATATGTTCACAGACTGATATAAATTCAGCCTGTCCAACACTGGGCCAGTATCTGTCTGGTCAAGTGAATTTTTTTTAAAGATCAGTTATTAGGAAGAAAATCTATAGTTCTTTAAGTCATACTAACTACTTCAGGTTCCTTAAATCATCCTTTGCCTTCAGAACATAAACCCATCACCAACTGGCTTATCTGCCTCCTGGAATTGATGGAGCACTACAGAATGGTACCAAGAGAGGACAGAACTATTTCTTTTAATGTTTTACTTTCCCTTCTCACCCCAGCAAACCTCATTCTCATTGAATGGCTAACTTAGTTTGGTTCCAGGGAGGGGTAGAGTCCATCTGTAAAGGAGTAAGTCCAAGAAACAGAATGCCTGACTCCTCTGTTCTCTCCCTCCATCCATCCACCCAAAGTACCCCTTTTCCCCTCTGTATTGTCAATATGGCAACTGCTATTCTGCACCACTCTTCCCAACTCCTTTCCTCTACCTTCTCAAGACTAAAAATAATCAAATCCTCAAGTTCTCATTTTTTTTAGGTTTTTGTGAGGCAAATGTGGTTAAGTGGCTTGCCCAAGGCCACACAGCTAGGTAATTATTAAGTGTCTGAGGTTGGATTTGAACCCAGGTCCTCCTGACTCCAAGGCTGGTGCTCTATCCACTGTGCCACCTAGACGCCCCCTAATCCTCAAGTTCTCTTAAAGAGAATGGTATGGAGACTAGAAATGAAATCATATGATGAAATAGTGAAGAAACTCAAACCTAAAGATGAGAACTCATGATAGATGTCATCAGTTATTTCAAAGAATTACTGGATTTCAGGGTTAGAAGTTTTCTCAGAAGTCTTATAATTCAATTTATATTTGAACATGTATTCCTGAAGATCTAAATTAAGTCAATAAGCATAGGTGCCAGCATTGTATTGTTCACCCTGGGGATATGACAACCACAATTCCTGCTCACAATCTAAGAGGCAATGTGTAAGGGGCTAGATAGTAGCTAGAGAGAGCTACACATAATATGGAAATAAATAGAGCAGGGTGGCATTCCCATTATGGGGACCTGGAAAAGGTTTCTTGCAGAATATAGGATTTTCACCAGGACTGGACATTTATTCTTCTTGTTCCTAGATGCCTGAACAAGAAGCAATGGCTAGAAATTTCAAAGAGGCATGTTTTACCTCCTATAAGAATGGAGAACTTCTTTACTTTTAGAGTTATCAAAACATAAAATGGACTATTTTGGAAGTTGTGAATTTCCCCTACACCATCATCAAAACTCAACAGCTCCTTCCTTGTGTATTATGAAGAAAAAAATGCTCATACTAGTCCAGGTTGGACTGTTCTCTGAAGTCCTTTCCTGCTGTGGCATTCAGAGAAAGGGGATGATTTACAAGTGGCCTCTGCTAGCAGAGAAGCTGTAATCAGCCTCCTATTTCCCATGCTAACCTCTTCAAATATGGATTGTTCCTTCCTTGTCTTGTTTGCAATGTGGGTGCTGGCTGAGGCAGGCAGTGGTGGAAGATGAGAGAAACACATCTCCTCATCCTGCAGATAATTGCCAAAAGACAGCTCAGTCTGGGAGCCCCACCTGTTAATGAGCTGCCAATTATTTATATGCTTATAAATCACCTTTTAAGCACTAATAAGCACAAGCAGTAATAAGCCCTGGCCTGCTGTTACCATAGTAACAGCCCAGTCCCAAAGGGGACAAGGGACTACTAACATATGGAACTCTGGGCTGAGATTCCAGTTACCACCAGAATGCCTTTTCCTTTCTTAGGCATCCAACTATTATATCTTGCAACATCATGGAATTACTTGGGCAGGAGGAGAGTGAGTAGGCAGAGGGCATGATAAAAAATCCCTGCCTTTCTCAACTCTGGGCAGAATGTCTAAAGAGAATAGTATTATGTTCACTTGAGTCCAGTCTTGGGAGCAAACTGCCCTCCTTAAATCCTTAAGTGATACTTCCTATGTAGTTGGCCAGGGACACCTGGGATAGGGTTCATTCCAGAAAACTATCTAAATGATTGAGTTCAGTCAATCTATGGAGGTTTTACTACAACATTCAATTTAGTCTTACTAATAAACAAGATTAGCAACTTGTTGCTTGCTCTGTAATATTTAGTGAGATGCAAAGAACAGATTCAGAGTTGAGGGGTGGGGAAATAGAATATTTTTTTTCTTCCAACTGACTGGAAGCATTTTCTTTCCTCTTTAAAGAGAAAAATGAAAAAAGGCAACCAGCCATGACTCAAAGGAACTGTGACATTTTTTAAAAGAAGAGAAAAAGACATTCATGGTTTTCACTGGTTTCCCAAACATGTATGGAAGTTCACAACAAATCAAAATGTATATGAGATTAATGAGCTTAATACTTAGGAAGTTCATGAACACACTGCCTGTCTGCATTTCTTCCCTCCTTCCCTCCTTCCTCCCTCCCTCCCTCCCTTCCTTTCTCTCTTCCTTCCTTCCTTCTTTCCTTCTCTCTCTCTCTCTCTCTCTCTCTCTCTCTCTCTCTCTCTCTCTCTCTCTCTCTCTCTCTCTTTCCTTGACCTTTCTTCTTCCAGCCTCCACTTTTCCTTCCTTGCCTTACTCCTTCTGCGATCTTTCATTCCTCTTCTTTTTTGCTCCTGGAGGGAAAATTGTGAACTGTTTGCCATAATCTATATAGAAGAGTTCAGCCAAAGACATTGTTACTTTGGGAGAGGTAATTTAGATGGTAAGTGGGGAGGAATGAGACATTATTACAATTCTTAGAAGTTAGGCAGTGCCCAAAATAAGATGGACATGAAATAAGGAAGTCATGAAAGAGATGATGATGAAGGACTTGAAAGAGGATGCAAAAGAAATACAAATTGGGTCTTTGAACTGAAAGTTAGAATGAATAGCTAAGAGGAAAGAATAATTAATCTTGTGGGCTGCCGAAACAGGGTATAGGAGGAACCTACCATCCCCTTTCTGGTTTCAGCAGGTGAATGCTAAGGGCAAAGAGGTGAAGGAGTAATTTGTAAGTACATGCATGACTGATTTAATAAGATAGTAAGTCACTTGAAATGTCAAAGGATAGACTAAACCTATATGTGATAGAGAATTTTATTTTCTTTGGTTCTTTTTTATTCAATATGAACCTATGTTAGGAATCACGAGACCTTAATAGAAATTCTGACTCTTCATTAAGTAGTTGAGTAAATCTAGTGAAATCACTAAATTGTTTCCTGCCTCAGATTTCTCATATATGAAATGAGAATAAAGGCTAGAGTAAGGACACATTGAAACAATGAACATGACATTGCTCTGAAGGTGAAGAACAAACAACAAGTATATAAGTATTATAAAATTTAAAAGCAGTCAATATAACAGATAAAAATATCTAGTCTTCTCCCCTCTGACATTAAAAATTATACTTACAAATTGTATTAAAAGGATTTCATGCAACATGCACGCACGCACATGTATATACATATGCACACATACACAAGACTCCTCAAAAACACATTTGAAATTTCTTTCAAATAGAGAAAGAAACCTGTAACCAACTGCAAGGAAATAATGCTTGCTGAGACTGCAGCATAAGGAAACTTTTAATGGAGATGGGAACTGTTAGGGAATACAAAAGATTGAGTCTGAACTCACCATATCTAATGATATAGTGTCCAAGCTATTGGTGATGATTTTGTCATCTTGTCAATATAGCTAGATTGATTCTAATGCACCATGTACCAGTTACTATTGTACTTTACCCCAGATGTTTTCCAGCTTAGTAGAATTCCTAGAGTTTACTGACAAAGCCTTAGTAAGCCCACTCACCTCTGTCATACAATTGGGTACATCACCCACCTTTAAAGAGATATCCATATAGATTCTAACTAAGCTTCAATTCTAACAAGCCACTTGTTTTTTGGAGAAGGCAGAAACGGCATATGAAGACAGAAATACTGACTTACACAAGTGAAAAGAAAGAAAGAAGGAAGGAAGGAAGAAAGAAGAAAGGAAGCTGCATTATTCTTCCTAACAATGAGATGGACAGGAGCTGGGACTCTAGTGTCACTCAAGTGTCTATGAATTGTGTTTAATCTCTTTTATCTGATATCTGAATGCCATCCCTGTGGGGAAATGTTGAAGACATTTCAGAATCATCAGGGAAAAGCTGGCTAGAAATCCAACCAAGTTTATTTGGAGCCCTAAGACCAAATGGGATTTAGGGTTAGGATTAAACTGCTTTCCTAAAGAAGTCATCAGTAACCCCTTAAAAATGTTAGCAATGTGACAGTAACTATGGATGCTGAATAGAGCTTTTATAAAGGAGCTTGAACCATATTTTCCAGTGTCTTACAGTAATGACTTTTCTTTTGCCCCCTTTGAAAAGGAAAGTTATTGTTTATGTGTTCAGAGCCAATGAAAAAAGAAGAATATTTTCACCTTTGCTTTTGAACTGAAATTCAATTTCCAAGTCTGAGTTTTCCTCTTGGACTGTGCATGCCCTATTCAGAGGGAATCAGGACTGGATGAGTAAGTGGAGAGATGCACAGTTGGTGGGAAAACACATTTGTTAGATATTCTCCATGATACCTATCAGACTCTAAGTATTGTAGATAGAATAATATACCTGTGAAATCTTAAAAATAGGCCATATTTTTAATATAAAGATTAAGAAATGTTATCAGAATGCATAATTTTTCTGTTTTGTGATTTTAAATTTTAGATATTCTTTGTGGGTTTTGTAAGTGAAATTGCAAAAATGTTTTTATTCTTTAAACATTTTTTTCCTGTGCTGAGCTTCTGACCTCTGGAAATTCACAGTAATAACTGATATATATGTTAAAATCTAACTGAACTCTCATTTAGTTGTAGCTTAAATGAGCTTGGAAAGATTCAGTATAAATGAAGTGTCTGAGGAGAACAAGGGAGAAAAGAAGCATAAAAGGATGAAGAATCATCTTCAGGTTCTTTCAACATCCTTTTTTCCCCCTCTACCTTATTACTGGTAAAGCATCTTTAAACATCCTTCTACTTCCCTCCCCTTGCCCCCCAACCTCTCCACTGGAGCGGAGAAAAAAAAGCTATCTGGTCCTTTTCTTTCTCTTTTTTCCTTCTCTTTTGATCACTTACCACAAAGTCTGAGTCAGTGTCTATCATCAGTAGGGAAGGGAATAAGCATTTAAATTCCTATATGCTAAGCACTTTACAAATATTATCTCATTTGATCCTCCTAACAATCCTGTGAGGTAAATCCTATCAAAATCTCCCTTTTAATTTTTGAGAAATTTGAGGCAAACTAGCCTAGGCTCACTCAACTAATAAGTGTCTAAGGTCTGATTTAAACTCATTTTTCCTGACTTCAAACCTAGCATTACATTCACTTTATCATCTAACTTTTCATGTTGGGAGTGGGAATTGCTGAGCTACCTCCTATTCTCAGGATGTCCTTTGAACTACTATTTAGCTAAACCTTTAAGAAAATAAGACTATGACTGGCTAGTCCAACCTTCCTAATTTACAGATAATGAAACCAGAGAAAGTGATTTGTTCCAGCAGTGAGGAAAATCTGAGTTCAAAACCAGCCTCAGAAACCTACTATGTGACTCTGGGCAAGTAACTTAACACTGTTTACTTCAGTTTTCTTTGTAAAATAAGCTAGAGAAGAAAATGAAAAACACTAGAGTATGTTTACCGACACAACCCCAAATGGGGTAATGAAGAGTTGACTAAACAATGCCTTTCATGACCTTATGGCTATTAGCAATTATAGACTGGCTGCCATAAGACAAGCATACATACACAAATCTTTCTTCTTAATTTTATATTCAAATTTCATAAGAAGTTTTGTTCATTCAATTCATGTTCAGAGAAAGGTTAGCTATTTTCTTGTGGCATTTTTATCATCAGAGATTCATAGCTATAAAAGTTAACTTTACCAAACAATTTTACTTAGACACTAGGACAAACTCTAATTTTATCCAGGAAAAAAAAAAGTTTGTTTTAAGGCTGAAGAGCATTTGCTAAGTTTTTCAACTACTTTAATCATAATTGTTGATTTCTTTAATCTCTCCAAAGTTTCCCTGTTTTACTTTACTTTTAAGTCTTCTAAGTTTAAATAAAAATGTTCATTAAGATGTGGTAGTAATTCATTAAATTCCTCAATTCAGTATTTCTTCTTAAACATTTTGTTATTGTATCTGCTTTTCAGTTAGGTAGGGAATACTGTTTTTTTTTTTTCCTACCAATGACTGGCCAATGACCCACACAAGACAAATATCAACAAAACAACATCACTTAACTATTTCAAAATTTAAGCTTTCGTGAGCAAAACACTTTTTTATCTTTTAAGTTCATTAAGCCTATTGAAAGGACTTTGTAACTACAACTGAAAAACTGGTTGAAAAATTAATAATTGCAATCAATATTAAGAAGAAATAAATATTGCAATTTTATATTACAGACCATTTATTTAGATGGATCTGGGGTGTGGGGGAATTAAAAGAATTGAAAAAAATAAAGAAGAAAGAGATAAGGCCAATAGATAAAAATTACAGAATAAGTGAGAACTTTCTATTATAAAGAAGAATGAAGGGAAACAAGCAATTTTCTCAAACACTTGCCATGTGCCAAAGGGCAATTAGGTGGCACAGTGGGGAGTGAGGGACCTGAAGTCAGGAGGGCTCATCTTTTTAATTCACAATTTGGTATCAGACACTAGCAGTAGTCACCAACCCTGTTTGACTCAGTTCCATCATCTACAAAGTGACCTGGAGAAGGAAATGGCAAACCACTACAGTATCTCTGATAAGAAAACCCCAAATGGAGTCAAGGAAGAGTCAAATGTGACTGAAAAATTACCAAACAGCAACTATGTTACAGGCTCCATGCTAAGCCATAAGGAGTATTATCTCATGTGATCTTCATAAGAGCTCTGGAATGCTTCTATTATTTCCATTTTACAATTGAGGAAACTGAGGCAAACAGAGATTAAGTGACTTGCCTAGAATCAAAATGTTAGTAAGTATATAAAACCTCATGGGACCTGAGATTGTTTTCACTCTCGGCCCAGTACTTTATCTATAATACTTATTATATTAGAGTTGTCCTAAAATACGATGTAACTAGAATGACTATTATGCTAGATGGGTATGAGGAGAAGGTAAATTGAGAATAAAAGGGAGAAAAAGGAAAAAAGACAAAAAAGGAAAGGGGAAGAAAACTATGGATAAGAACAGAAGGTTAGAGGGAAAACAAAACAAAATTAAAAAAACAAAGAAATGGGGAGAGGAATAGACCCAGAGACAATATAGACATATTATTTGTCAGTATATATTATCTATTAGTCTGCCTCTTTTTATTTTCATTTAGTTCCCTATACCTTGAGTGCATCTAAATGAATTATTTATAAAATATTATTTCAATTGTTGTCGTTTAATTTATTAGTTGTGTCTGATTCTTTCTGATAGCACTGAAGTGATTTGCCATTTCTTTCTCCAGTTCACTTTAGAGATGAGGAAGTCAAGGCAAACAGGGTTTGGTGACTTTCCAAGAGTCGCACAGTTAGTGAATATCTGAGGTCTGATTTATAACTTTCCAATCCCTGTATTCTAACCATTGTGCCACCTGGTTGCCCTAGAATTATAATATTTTTTCCATCAGTTCTCCGATTGTGTTTACTTTTACAATTTGCTTAAAGGCAAAAACAGTATCCTAATGTTTGGGTTCTGAAATGGAGAATGGGACAAAAAGGCAACTAGAGAAAAGGAGTATAATGTCCCTAACTTGAATTATTTCTTCTTTATCCACAAGTCAGCATCTTCAAGAGTCAATTCATAGGGAGCTTAAACAAAATCAAGTCTTTCCTTGCCTTACTCCAAGTTTCATCTTTCATGTAGGTGTGCTAAATTGTTTTTATCTCTCAATTGAGTGATTTTTGAAATGTAAAAATTATATCCATTCAACAATTTAACAATAATAACAGAACTAGTTTTTTGATATTTTCTTTTTTAAAAAAAATCACCCAGTAACTAGACCAGTAAAAACTCTGAATGAGGAAGAAGGAAAAAAAGTTAAAATGAATTTGTCTCAGATAGCCTAAACTATATACACCTAGAGAGACAGAAGGAAGAGAATAAAGTAATAATGGATAATTCCCTGAAATTTGATTCAAGTAGGTTTCAGAAGTACATGTAAAATAATGGACATTTTTCAAAATCAGATTTGATTATATAAGGGTAAAGAATTACTGATGATTTTGAAAAGTCACAGAGTCACTGAAAAGGAAAGTTAGATTGGTAGGTGGGATTGGGATGGAGAGACTGAAAGGAAAAGTAGAGTGGGTACTATTTGGCTTCTCTTCTGTAAGATTAAATCCTTTCTAGGTTCCCCTGGGTGGTATGGTACTCTCCTAGTAAGTATAGTGTTTGGTTAACCTAACTCTCTGAAAACATGGTTTTTACAGCACTTTTTTCAATGAATTGTACCAGGGACTGGATCCCCTACTGGGGACTCCTTGCCCCTATTTAAACCATGCCATTATTGCTGACTAATATTTACCTTTCCATTACGGAATTGCCAAAAGTCTTTTCTCTTAGTCTTAGCAGGTCAGGGACAGAGAAACAAAGTGAGACACAGAAACAAACAAAAAAGTTGGGGGGGGGGGTAGGGAGAGAGAGAGAGAGAGAGAGAGAGAGAGAGAGAGAGAGAATCTTATTCTTTTCTTAGACATTGGAGGTGTAGGTATTTTCCCCTAGTACATACTGGTGGTGGTAGGACTAGACCTGGAGTGGTAGTGGTGATGGTGATTGTAGTAGTAGTAGTATAGTTATAGTAGTGGTGGTAGTGGTGGTTCTGATGATAATAATACCTTGAAATGTTTGTAATTTTTAATCTTTACAAGGTGTTTTAAATACATTATCTCACTTGAACCTCAAAAAAGCACTGTGAAATAAATACCAGTTATTATTATTATCTCTATTTTGTAGGCATGAAAGCAAAATCCAAGAAGTTAAATGATTTGCTAGGGTTCCATGGTAATTAAATCTTTGTAGTAGATTTTGAACCAAGACCTTCTCTTCTTATCATTTGTTTGAAGAAGTTTTAGGAATCTGTATAATTAACCTCAACAATATGACCTTGGGAAAATAATTTAATATTTTTGAGCCTCAGTTTCCTTATTTGAAAATGATGAGGTTGGGGGCAGCAGTGGATAGAGCACCACCCTGGAGTCAGGAGGACTCAGGACTGAGGACTCAAATGGGGACTCAGACTCTTAATAATTACTTAGCTGTGTGATCTTGGGCATATCATTTAATGCCTTGCAAAAAGAAAGAATCAAAAAACAAAAAAACAAAAACAAAAAAAGAAAATTATTAGGTTGAACTAGATGACCTATGGTTTTTTCCCCACTTCTAATTTAGTGTATCTTATGAAACAGAAATATTCTCATTGATTACCTAGTCCAAAGTCATTATTTAGTGAAATCATTTTGAGAACATAATGATATCTATTTTTACTGGTAAAGAGCATATTTTTTACAGTAATTCATGATGCCTGAACATAAGGCCAGCTAGCTCTAGACTGCATTCATTGACTGATTTAGGAAAAAAAGAAAAATCATTAGTAAAAACACTGAATTTTTTTTTTATTTTTGCTGTTCTGATCTGGTATGAGGAAGAGGAATATAAGCATCTTGAGATTTAAAACTGATCTTCTTCCTTAAAAATTAAGTACTTTTTATTTTAAAATTTAAGATAAGAGAACTCAGCACCGATAGCCAAGATGGTGACACACAGTACATTATAACAAATACGTTCTGACTCTGCCTAGGCAAGTGCAGATGATAAAGAATCAGGGCTGGTATACAGCTCCCACTCTCAACATTTCTAAGTGACAGTGAGAATTGAATAGCTGGAAATAGAGGAGGAATGTACCAAATCCTCAGTTCCTATCTGACTATCTTCAGGATTTGCATTTGTCAAATATGAAAACTCTAGCTCCGGGACGAAGGGCAATGCCTGAGATATCCTCAGTCACATCATCCTTTCTTCAATAACCTTTCTTCCAAGTTTTTGATCTTACAGTTTCAACCTCTTGTTTACTGGCTCCCACAACTGCATCTCTCCCTCCCTTCCTCCCTCCTAAGCTGAGCTTTCACTCACTGGGTCATATTATAAGCAAACTTACAATGTAAATTCTGTACCTTATGCCTTCGGTTTGTTTACTGATTTTCAATTGAGCTTACACTTGACAAGCCTCTCTACTTTCTTGTTTTTCAACAACATTTGGTGTTTAACAGTCAGAGGTATGTTTGTTTGTTTGGTTCCAACAGTAAATATGGAGAATAACAGAGTATTTAATAAATGCTTGTTGACTGACTGATAGGAATAATAATATATTTTATACTGAAGATTAAAAAGTGCTTTTTTTTTTCCTTTTTTACAACAACCAAAATGGGGTAGTGAATCTACTATTATCCCCATTTGAAAAATTAGGAAATTGATATTCATAGAGGTCAGGTCAAGTCAACCAGCATCTATTAGGTACCAGACACTGTGGTAGGTGTTGAAGGTTCAAAGAAAGACCAAAAAAAAAAAAAAAAAAACCAAACCCAAAGCAACAAAAAAATCATAGTTCTTGCTCCCAGGGAAACCATACTCTAAAGGGGGAGACAACATGCAAACACCTTAGTACAAGCAATATTTATATAGGAAAAATGGAAATAATCACCTGAGGGATGTGACTAGAATTAAGGTGGCTTGAGAAATCCATTGGCTTCTCTTCTGTAGGTAGAATTTAAGATGATACTTGAAAGAAGAAAAAGAGGTTGGGAATTAAACTGTGAGGTAAGTAGTGTTGACTCTGTACATCCTGACCTAGAATTCATTTGCTCATCTCCTAATTTGCCTAAACTAAAAAAAAGTTTCTCTTACTTCTGAGTTACTAATATAATTTTGAATTTAGTGATCAGATTTTGCCATTTGTAAACATAGGGGAAAAAAGCCATATATTAGACTGATTTCAGTGATCAATCCATCAAGATGTTAATACCTTGATATACTTATGATGAAATCTTTTTTTTAAATTCTCAAAAAAGACTAAATATATTAATAAAATATATCTTTTATAGCATATAAAGCATTGTTTTTCTCACAACATGAAGTTGTAGGTAATCCATTGTTATCCTCACTTGACAGATGAGGAAATTGATGTTTAGGAAAGTTAATTGACTAGCCCAAGGTCACTTGGCAAGTAACATTCAGAGTAGTGATTTGAACTCAGGTCATTCAATTCCAGGGTCAGTCCTTTCTCCTCTATGGAACATAAACACACTGCTGCACTTCACTTTTATATTTGCAGCAACTGTGATAAAATCACTTCATTTTTCATCTGCTGTGCTGCCTGGTTCCAAATGCATGAAGCAAGGTCCTCCATAGTATTTCCACAACCCTTTATCCCCTTGATTGCTTCCCTTTGTGTATTGTCTCCCTCTTTAAATTGCAAACTCCTTGAAGACAGGGATTTTCTTTCTTTTTTGATTGCATCCCCAGAGTTTAGCACTATGTCTAGCAGGCACTTTCTAGAAGATTTTTGGATTGAATTAAACAAAATGACATTTCCTGAGACACAGAGCATTCAGTTTAGATCTAAGGGAAAGTATACAGATACTCAATGCTACCCTTGGCACTGGTGAGTAGTGCCAACTGCCGTAGTCTAACAGATTTTGTCTGGTATTGTGTACTGAATTATACAATTGGGTACAATTGTCTAAGAACTACAATGAGGGAATAATAGTAGCAGCTCCACATTTTAGCCATAGCAACCCCCCCAGTTTACTTATTAGTGTTTCTAACAATACTTGAGACAAGATGATTAGTAACCTTGAAGTCAGTTTTGGAAACCAAAATGAGGGGGGGATTTTTATTGTTGCTGTTTGTTGGTCAGTCATTTTAGTCATGTCTGACTTAGTGGCTCCATTTAGGGTTTCTTGGCAAAGATATTGGAGTTATTTGCTATTTCCTTTTTCCAAATTATTTTTACAGAAGGGGAAACCAAGGCACACAGGGTTAAGTGACTTGTGCAGAGTCACAAAGCTACAGTTGTCTAGATTTGAACTTGAGTTTTCAAGGCTCAATTCTCTATTCACTGTATTATCTCAGTACTTTAGGGAAGAGGTAGGATGTGAATTCGCAAGTGTCAATTTGATGCTTATCCTTAAACTCATAGGCTAGGCAGGATATATCTAGACACAGGAGCTGAACATAGTTGCTAAAGTAGACCCAGAAATGGATTTTATGAAGCCAGATTGTAAAGAGCTGAAGCTCAGAGTTATTAGCCTCTTAATTCAATGTAAATGAATCATTGATAAAGAAGGAGCAGTGAATGACCTGGAGGAATATATCCCAAGTTTCCATAGGAACCTCTTCCTGATTAGAATGGTGCTGTTAGAGGAAAATTATACTGTATGCACATTCTTTCTCCTCTTTTTCTTTTGGCATTTTGTATTCTCCTTATCTCATTTTTAGTCTCTATCTACAAGGTACTTCTCTCTTACTTCCAAACATAGCCAGGTTTCCCCATCCCTTAAATGAAACCAAGAAATCTTGAATCTTCTGTATCCTCATGCTGTAATTTTCTAATCCCTTCTAACCTTTCAGTTTGATTTTCCTTGAAAGACTCTATTATCCACACCACCTATCCCATAACCATTTGTTTCTCTGCTTCTTGACATCTGGCTTCTAACTCAACTTCTCTACCAAAACTATCATCATAAACTTAAATATTAAGTATTAAAGTCGAATAGAAATGGAAGACACTAAACTATATGTAAGGATCCCTGTGGGTACCTATTGACTTAGAAAACCACATATTAATATTATCTGTATATTATTGTAATGTTATCTCTGACTTAAAGATTACCACCGATCTTTTAATTGCTAAATTGAAGAACTTTTTTTGAATCATTATTTTCCTTAACTCTTTTTGTAGTTTTTGATGCTAATGGCTTTTTTTTCTTCCTGAAGAGAAAAACAAGGAGTGAATTGATCCTTCCTTCCAAGGAGCTTACTTTCTAATTGGGAAGTCAATAAGTGCAATGATAAGCTTTAGCAGAATAAGAATTTGGGGAGTAAATACAAACTAGTTAAGTATAAATTAGATTGAGATGGAAGATATTAGCCAGATGGGAAATCAGGAAGGGCTTCATGTAGATGATACTTGAGTTTCATATTGAAGAAAATTTGATGTTATTTGATAGTAGTGAGAAGTACAGTCTAGGCATAGGAGACTGACTACAAATGGTAATGGAAAATGGAATACGCATGTGAAAAAATAAAAGGCAGAGAAAAGGCCAGTTGAGCCTTAAGTCTACCTGCAGGATTCCTTAAATTTTGGCAGTCATCTGAACTCCTAACTTTCTTTAATATCTATATTTTGTCAGTCTCCAAATCTCACAGTTACAATTAGCAAGGGCTCTGACATCTGGGTGGGCAGACTCCATGCTTCCCCTCCACAAAATGTTGAACATACCCCCTACTTCACAGTCCCCTGCATAACTGAATGAACTTCTTAGATTGTCACGTATAGAGTACTGTCACTATGGTCCCTCTTTCTCAGGGTCTGCCTTTTCCCTTTCTGCTCTATGAACTTTCCAAGGGGGTTGGTCCATTCTCTTTCATAATGACTGTCCCCTAAGAATATAGTCTTACACACAGACAGTCCCTCCAACTGCTTTTGTCTCAAATTCAAAAACAAAATACAGTATGACTATAACAAATCATATAAATTATCTACCTATTTTCTTCATCTCACAAACCATTGGTACCTGGCTTCTGGAATACTACAACAGACTCAGAGTTGAACTTTCATAACAATTCAATCTATACTCTATACTGCCTAACTTATCACCCACAATGACTCCCTTTTGTCTAGCATAGCAAGTCTAATCTGCTCTGCTGAACCTTCCAACCAGTCTATAATCTGACACGGCCTCCCCTATTCTGCTTCATTTCTCATCATTCCTGAGCCAAACTGCTGCATCCTTCAAACTCACTGGAGTTCTCCCTTCCACATTGTGATTTTTTTCCCCCATCATGATTTTGATATATTATGGGTAGGCATAAGAAATTGAATGGGAATTTGAGGAGAGCTTTGTGTAGATGCAGATGACATGCCCTAACTGCAGATGACAAGCTATAACTGCAGATAAGGGCCAACCAAGTGTCCTAGTGGATAGAGAACCTGCCCTGGAGTCAGAGGACCTAAATTCAAGTTTAGTCTCAGATACTTGAAACCTTGGGCAAGTCACCTAACCCCATTGCTCCACCCATACAAAAATACTGCAGATAACAAGCAAACACCAGTAGATTACACAGGAAAAGTTTAAAAATTCAGAAAATAAAATATATGTAAAGTATTGTATAAAATAGACTATGACCAAATACTTAACCTAAATTTCATAATAAGATATTATAAACACCCTATAAAATAAAAAAGTAAATTAAGTTATCTTCTCTAATACAAAGGGAGATTCAAAAAATTTATCTATATTTTTCTGGATTGCAGGGGTGCCACAACCCTCATCCCTGTGAGGTAGATGGGATAGCTATACTCTCTTTTACCCTCCCATGCTAATTCTTGATTCTTTGCTCTTGTTCTTTCCCATTTACCTGGTAATCCCCACCCCCCTAGTCCACCCATGCAAATCAAACCCTTTAAAAGGCACCAGAAAATGTTCTCTCTTCAATAATAGCTCCATGTTTATTCCTTCTACTAATTGCTCCCTTCTCTGAATTCCTATCATGCTTATAAACTGTACCACAGTTTAGCACTTAATTGGGTGATGTCTTTTGTCATTAACCAATTGTTTCATGTATGTCAATGCAATTTCACTAACAAAGAGCCAGGCCATGAATTATATTCCTTTTCCAGCTCCACCCGGCATCTATGACAGTGATGTCAGGGCCCAGAGTAGGTGCTCAGTAAACACATGTTGATTCATTAACAGAACAATTGTCTTTGCTAGAACAACAAAATAACACAAGTTGGTCAGATAGAGAGAAAGGGAGAGCACAGAGAGGTTTATTGTTCCATATTCATGTACAAGTGACTTTGATGAACGCTGACCTATTTTCCTAAGACCACACTGCCCACTGTGTATCCCGGGGGAAGCAGTTTTACCTCAGATACTGCACATGTGAAAAATGAATAGCAGCACTAACCTCCCTTATGAGAAGTAATGAATAAAAATGGCTATAAAGCATTTTGCATTACATGAAATACTAGATCACATTACTAATTGCTTATCCCTCCCTCTTACCATCCTCTTTCATTGTCCCTATTTGTTCTCTTCTCTCACTGATCTTTGATAATGGAATAATCTCCCAGCCTTATTTCCCCTTGAAGTTACCCTTCCAGCTTTCCAAAAATCTCTTATTTTTCATGCATTTTCCTGTGTCTTCTCAAATGCAAGTCCCCTCCCAAGCAACAGAGGCAGTCCTTATGACTAACTTCTTTCTTTCCTGTCTTCTATAGTCCACCTCAAAAGTCCTGAATCTTGTCCAAGTTCTCAGTAATTTACGATACACCAAGCAAGTCACTGAAAATTGTGGAAAGCAACAGTGTGGTGGGTTATAAGGAATGATTAATTTGATGCTACAGGTTCAGGGACTGAATCCTGATTTACCTATTTACTACTTTTTAGACTTTGAATAAGAAGTCCCTTACTTTCTCTGGGCTTCAGTTTATAAAATAAAAGGGTTAGAGTGAATGAATTCTATGCTTTAAAACTTTAGATCTATGACAGAATAGCTATTGATTAAATGTTTTCTATAGACTGTCAATACCTGGAGCAAAAAAAAAATGCACCAATAATGAAATAGTTTGCATCACACACATGAATTGGAAGTTTTATCATTTAATAGATCAGTTATTGTTGATCATTTGGTCAACTGACTGAATTGACTAGTGCCCCTTTGACTGAATTAACTGAACTATTTTGACTAAATTGATTGGAGCCATATATAACTATTTTTTTAAAAAAAAGTTTCCACCTCCTGGGAAGAAGCAATCACAGGAGCTACATCTTCTTTGCATTGTTTTAGTATTCAGGGTCAGTTGCTAGACCTGACTCAGGAAAAGTCATCTTCCTGAGTTCAAATCTAGCCTCAGATATTCCCTAGCTGTGAGACCCTGAGCAAGTCATTTAACCCTGTTTGCCTTAGTTTCCTCATCTATAAAATAAACTGGAGAAGGAAATGGCAAATCACTCCAGGATCTTAGTCAAGAAATCCCTAAATAGGATCACAAAAGAGTTGGACATGCCTGAAAATCACTGAGCAACAACATCATGTTATTTATTCATGTGTTGAGTATTTTGGCACTATTATTAAAAAGGGTACCACCATCCTCCTGTCAGGTTTCCATTCGAGTTTCTCCAATAATGAAGAAGCTGCTACCACCTAAGATATCACATTCCATTTTTGAACATCTCTTATCATTTGAGAGTTGTTTACAATTGAGCTGAACTTTCCCACTCTGAAACCCCCACTATTACTCCCAGGGTGTTGGGGTGAAGCAAAGTCACTCTTTTGCCCTTTTAAACACTTAGAAACATTTCAGTCTAAGTATCTCTAATTCCTTCTTTTTGATTCTATATATACAATGACTTTGAGTAACCTCATCACTAATACTCCTTGGATATGTTTTTTCTTGTCAACTTTCTCTCTCAATATCAGCCTCAAATCCTGTCTTTCATTCACCTCAACTATCTAATTCATTGCCAGAGCTTGTCATTTCTGTTTTCAGTATCTCCTGCTTATTTCATCTTCTGGTCCCTTATACAGTCTCCATCCTCATTCATCATCTTATCCCCACCTGCTTGGACTAACGCAATAAGCCTTCTAAAGGGTCTCTCTATCTCAAATATCTCTTCATTCCACTCCAATCTCTGTTCAGCTGCAAGGTGATTTTTCTAAAGCCTAGGTCTGCCAATTTTTCAAATTTCCTACCTTCCCCCCACAACCCATTGCTTGACTGTAAGTAGCTCCATATTATCTGCAGCATCAAATGCACATTCCTCTAATAGACATTTAAAGATGGTAATAACCTAGCCTCTTCCAACCTTTCCAAGTACTATACAACACCCAGTCTCCCATCCTTGGGTCTTTCTATTGCCTATTCTCCATGTATAAAATACTCTACACCCTCACCTCCATCTCTTCATTTTCCTGACTTCCTTCAAGATGGCTTATATTTTAATCTTCTGCAGAAGTTTTTGCCAGGTAGCACTAGCTTCTAGTGACTCCTTCTTTTACATTATCCAACCATCTTGAGATTTGTTAGTTGGTTGATTGGTTGATTCTTATCCTTCAATATTAAAGAGAACCATAATAATACCACTATGTTAAAGGCAAATCACAGTATGTCTGGCTGTGACTAGTCAATGCTTAACAGCTAGCTCTCTGAAAATGTTCATAAAACACTTTTAATTTGCATTATTATTTCCCCCCTTCATTTTCTTAAATCTAGACAATCAGCAAAATCAAATTCAGATTTTAGCATTTGCCAGTTTTCAGGGTATAGTATAAATGCTTACAATGAAAATTTAATAATTGGCACACTGTGAGATGATTAGAACAGGATCCATTACACCCTTCTTTAGGCATACTCATCTACATTTTATAAATAATTATTTATATGTAAATATAATTGTCTTCCCAAATAGAATATATGTTCCTTGAGGGCAGGGATTACTGTGCTTTGTTTTATTATTGTTATTGTTTGTTTCTTTTCTTTGGGGAAGCTTCCTTTGTCCATCTTGCATTTATTAGCATGTCAGACACAACAAAGTACTTAAATGTTTTTTGACTGATTTTTTTTTTAATTCTTGTGATGTTGAATGGAAATACCAAGGATGCCTCAATCTGCATCCAGCAGGGGGAGACAAATCCAGACTAAATTTCTTTTGGAAAGAATTTGTGATTTTTCTGGATTTCGTCTTTTTTTTTTACTTTTTTAGTAATCAGATAAGATTTATATTAATGGTACATTTAAATTCTCTTCCTCAAATTCCTGTTAAATGTTATGTACACATTCATGAACTTGTGATTTCCCTAGTGTAAGGGACTGCCAAATGAGGAAACTTCTTTTACCAATTCAGATTGGCACCTTCTTTGTAATGTGTAATTTTGCACTTGAGTCTTCAGAATAATGAGTCCTTAAGTAGCTTAACCAGGGTCACAGAAACAGTAACTGTCCAAGTAGTTGGCAGTGTTCTTGACTTCAAGGTCAGCTGTCTATCCATTACACCCCAGACTTCCTCCCTTAAATCCACATTAAAGGTATAATAAAATGCATATATGTTTATGTCTGTAGTTTGATCATCCATTCCTCAATTGATAAGCAACCACTTTATTTCTAGTACTTTGCTATAATAAAAAAAAAACCTTTACAATACAAAGCTTTGTATTCCTGAACCCTCTCTAAGACAGAGAGCTTGGTTCTCTTTTAAATACAACACTAGTGGTGTTACTACTGGGTCAAAGGGTTTGCAAAAGGTAATTTCAAATTATTTTTTCCTCACTAGTTGATTGGTTTCGCTATTTCATCATAAATGCTTTAATAAACTTATCACTCAAAAGTCTTTCCAACAATTTCCATTTTTTTTCTTTTTTTCCAATATGATGGATCATCTCCTTTATTTTATAGGAAAGGATACTAAAGAGAAGGAAAAAAAGAGGTACATAGATAAACACTAGAGCAGGGATTGAAACTCAGATTCTCTCACTCTAAATCCATTGCTCTTTCTACATACAATGCCTCAATAATGTTTGTAGTCATGTAGAGGCAATGATATATCTACCCCCATGTTTTGTTTTCGTGAAAACCTATATGATTGGAAATTTGGAAATTATGTTTCTACTAGTTCTCATTAAACAACACACACATATGCACATATTTGGAGTGTGTATATTTATATATGTATATATATATATATATATATACACACCCATGCATGTATCTTTTCTTTGCAAAAATAAGTATATATATATATATATATATATATATGCGCATTTGTACTATACCCTGAAAACTGGAAAATGCTAAAATCTGGGTTTGATTTTGCTGATTGTCTAGATTTAAGAAAGTGAAGGGGAAAATAATAATGTGGTGACAAGCTAGAGTTATAGGGAAAGAGCTGGGAAATAGTATGGTGGTCCAATTCTAGCTCCTTTCAGATAAGGTAAAAGTCCATCTCTCAGAGACCAAGGTGACTGATTTTTTTTTCTAATGGAGAGTAACAATAGGCAAGTTTGTGATGTTTGTTGTTTGGTGATGTTTCATCTAATGATGTACTGAGTTCTTGAATTTCTCAACTCAGGTTAACTTTGCAATTTTTTTCAGATTATGACTTATTTAGTAAGCTAGACAAAGTAGTGCCTGATTACCACCCTATCTTTCCCCTTTCCAACTCACACATCATGCTTTTCTTTCTAGAATTCAGATGTATCCAACCTAAAGTCCATGGGCTGCATGCAGCCCTCAAAGTACATTCATGTAGCCTTATTATATTTAATTATTGTAGTCATTGGTAATATTGATTACATTGTAGTCATAAATACTAAATTCTACATGCAACCCTTGATAGGTTTTTGTTGGATAATAAGGTTCCAAAGAACTAAATGATTGGGCATCCTAATTCTAGGTTATACCTTTGCCTTCCCTTTAACCCTAATATCAATCCTATCTCACAGAAAGATCTCCTCCAGGACCTAATTATGATAAAGTCTTTTCTTTCTGGAATGCTGAAAATGATCATTATTTCCTCTGAATCTCTATAGCACTTTATTTGTACCACGTATTTGGCACTTATCATATCATGCCTTCTACTGTAATTACTTGTCTTCTTATTTCCCCTACTAAAGTGTAGTTGAGTACGGAATCTGTCATTCATCTTTGTATGATTCCCCCCCTTCACAAGACTTAGCAAACGTATTTTGCCTTTACTAAATTCTAAGATATGTGGAAATGGATGGATGGATGGGTAGATGGATGGATGGGTGAATAGATGGATAGTCTTAAGTAGTTATAAACATTTCTACTCTGGGCTTTGCTTTCATTTGCAACCCATCCACTTCTGACTTTAAAGAGTTGCCCACTTAAGTGATAGTACACTGGGTCAAGGTTATTTGGTTCTTCTGAATTTTCAATACCTGTCTTTTAGTCAATATTATCTTTCTCCCTCCTCATTGACACATGACAATTATAATGGAAGCTCATACTCCATGAAGGCATTGCTTGAAAGGGATTGATTTATATTTTGTCTTTTTAACTCCATAACAAATACTTTATATTATGTGTCAAAGCCTTGCTACATGGTAAATCCTTAATAGATGATTGCTGAATTGGATTGGATTGGATTAGCAGTCCTGTCTCTCCATAGGGCTCTCTCTTTGCCAAAGTGATAATTAATCTGGTAGATTAATGCATGACAATGTGCTGATAGGGCAAGATTTAAGCACCTCCCATTTGGAAAAAATAGAGCAAAACTATAGTGCTTTTATTATCTAATCCAGAAAAATGACTCTGATGATGGGAATTACAGGCCAGGTGGGAGGGGAAAGAGCAATTTAAATCAGTAGAGAAGATATTTTTAGGCTAACAGGGCCTTTCAATGCCCTTCAGATTGAAGGATGACCTACCTCTAGGACCCATCCACTTGTGATGTCTGCCTGCAGCTCTCTCCAGTCAGTGTTCCTTAGAGAGAGCATATTGCTGACACTTTATATGACTTGCACCCTTGATATATTTAACTAGGCATTACATTTAGATTTCACAGGATAGTCATTGCTTGCTAAGTAAATACTGATATGTAAGGAAATATTTAGTGAGGTTTAGCAATTATATAGCAGATGCTCATCTTATTATGTAGTTCTTAATCTTCCACAAATGTTTTCTTACTCTACTGGCATTTAATTAACATATAATAACTTCTATTAAGGATAAACAAAGTACCTACTTGAGATGATGCAGAGATTGAGGCATTGTTTGATCCTGATTAGTTAAAATGATAGGAGAGTCTACTTGAGCATTTAGTCAATTTTTACCCTATCAATGTTAGCTTTCTTAAGTGAAATGAATTCATCTATCAACAGTCATTTATCCAGTGCTTACTATGTGGCAGTCATTTTTTTTTATTTGGGATACAGATATAAAAACAAAACAGTCCCTGCCCTTCAAAAGCTTATATTCTTTAGGAAAGATAATCTGTATGTGTTTATATATAAATATATCTACATATAATAATATGTAAGAAAGTGGAATAAAGGAAAGACTTGGATTATTTCAGTAGATAGTAATAATAAAACAATAGTTAAATAGTATTAGGATCTGTACTCAATACTTTATGATAATTATCTCATTTGATCCTTGCATATAATTATATCTGCATATAAATATGTACACATGTGTATACAAATGTGTGCACATATATGATATCTATAGTTATGTACACATATTGACAGATAGAGTATGTATTTAATAAAAATAAAAGGTAATTGTTTTGGAAGAACAATTAGGGGAAATCAGAGAAAGCCTCATGGAAAAGACAAGGTTTCAACTGTGCCTTGAAAAATCTGGAGACTCTCAAGTCCTGAGATAAGGAGCAGTACCTAGGAGGCATAAGTAAAAGCCTTTGTAAGAATAATGCAATTGTGTAAAGACCAATAAGTTTCCTTTGGTTTGACCAAAGAATGCTGAGGCAGGTGAACAGGGTGCATTAAAAAGTTGAAGGAGATCAGAGCTATTTGAAACTCCAGAATGGTCAGAAAAGATTAGTTTTCTTTACAAAGGACACGCTGGATCCCTTGATATTGTCAATTCTATTCCACAATATAAGTGAATTTTGTGTATTGATGCCTGATTGTGCTTCGGGACAGATATTTTTTTCATACTTGTTATTCATCTTTATGTAAGGAGAATGACATTCCTCCTCTACCAGAACTCATCCTGATATTCCTCACATTATTCTTGACCAGAGAGCCCTAAAGTTACTATTAGTATTAGCATCTGATCCAAGGACCTCTGATGCACAAAGCACTATGCTAGGGACTTGGGACACAAGCAGTGTCTATTCTCAGTGAGCTTAAACTGATTCAGCTTCATATCAGACATGAATAAATCAGTGCATACCAAGTAATTTGAGGAAAGAATTACCTTCTAAGATTCTTAACCCCTCCCTTTTTTTCCTGGTATAATGGACTCCTTTGGCAGCCTTATAAGGATGGCGAAATCCTTTCCAAAATAATGGTTTAAATTGCATGAAATACATAAAATTACAAAAGAATACAATTACATTGAAATATAGTTATAGTTTTATCAAGTTCTTGAACTCGATATCAGAAATGTTGTTCAAGGCGGATCAAGAAAGATAAAAGGTAACATATGAGTTAAGCCTTGAATGAAGTTAGGAGGAGTAAGAGGAGTTGTATTCCAGACATGGGAGATAGACATGCAAAGAGACAGAAATGGAGATGGAATGCCAACTTTAGAGAACTGGAAGGAGGGCCATCTGGCTGCAACATAGAATGTGTGAAGAGGAATAATATGAAATAAATCTGGAAAGAAAAGCCAAATCTAGGTTGCTACAAGCAACAAAGTGATGAGGTTACCAGGTCCTGTCTTTGTCTCATGCCTTTGCAGGGCAGACCTTTATTCACCTCTTTCCTAGATGTGGTGACTCTATTCTTATTCATATGAAAATTCTAGTATCTCATGTCTGGCACATAGTAGCTGTTTAATACATTTTTGTTGACTGGCAGACTATAGCAAAAGTGGCAACAATAGCAAAAGTCACAGATAATAAATGGTACTCAGGTAAGAAAGTGTAGTAAAGGAAAGACTTGGATTATTTCAATAGATAATAATAATGAAAACAATAGTTAAATAGTATTAGGATATGTACTCAATACTTTATGATAATTATCTCATTTGATCCTCCCAAGACCCTAGGATATAGATGCTATTATTATCATCCCCATTTTGTAGATAAGGAAACTGAGGCAGATAGGAGTTAAATTGCTTGTTTAGAATTGCATGGCTAGTGTCAGAGGACAAATTTGAACTCAGATCTTCCTGACTCTAGGCTTGACCCTTTATCTATCCATTATACCACCTCATGCCACCTAGGGGCCACTGTGTGCTGGCATCAGAGAGAAAAAAAGATTCTTTAGTTGCACATGAAAGGGAGGCAGTCTGTGTACACAAAAGGTTTTAAAATTGTTCACAAGAACAACATGCATGCTTCTATGAGCAGCAGAGTATATTTCAACAAATCTGTGCCTACAAAGGTATTTCATGTGTCAATGGGAGGTTAGAGAATCTAAACAGAATTTAAAAATCTCTAAGACTTCCTAAAAAAAAAAAGAAAATAGGACAGACTGAAACTTTATGAACTGAAGAAGGTTAAATCAGAAAGAAGGAAGACTCTGGGTTAAAGCAAGGAATCCCAGATGCTTCAAACAAAAAGGAAAGCAATACTAGTTATATTGCCTAGAATAGTTTCAAATATTGCAAGCTTTATAGCAAATGTTGACACTATTTACCCAACTTATACCTGATTGATCTTGACAAGTTCTCAAGTACATATGAATGCAGTTGGTCTATTAAAAGGAACCAGATTAAGACTCTGAGAAGCAACATTGGGAGTGTCAAACTCATGAGTATAAACTGTGATCCTTGACTATTGCTAAAATATGATGAAATCATCACAAGTGTCATAGTAGGAATTCTAAAGAGACATATTAACAATTTAGGGCTTCCAGTTCATATAGGGATGCTAATTCCACTTATGAAAGAGATATGCAGGAATGGTGTTATTGCGATTAAGACCTTGTAGCTATAGAAATGCAGAAGTGTGAAATTTATAATATTGAAGACATGTTTAGCATAAAATGCAAATCTTGCTACAGAGTTGGTTGGGCATTCCAGGCCACAGCTGGATTTCATTTGAACCTATTACCTTACAAAGCTCAACAGAAGAATAGATCTTTCATGCTTCTTGGGGTGCTTAAACATTTTCCCATATCTTGAGGCAGCGCTGGTCCCTGGAGGGTGCCGGAGTCTTCTGAAGCCTCTCTGACAAAGGCACTGAGTGATTCTAAAGTAGTATTTTAGATCATCTTGCTTGGGTTATGATGGCTGCTTCAACTGGCTAACAGGCGTGTTCGCCTCACAAATAACCCCGAAATGTGTTCATTTTCTGCCAGCTCTCTAGGAAGAATGTGTGTGGTTTTTCACTGCAAAATAGCCTTTTAAAATTTCAATAAATTATGGTATGCTCCTTTTTCTTACATTTGCAAGGAAAGAAGTAGGATGGGGTGGGGGCAGAGATTAGTTGGATTTGGAGATTTTTACAAAAATAAAAAGGAAGGGAGGCAGTTCGAGGGAAAGATACCGAAGATAAAAGTGATTGTCAAGCCATGGGACATGTTGAAAGATATGCTGGGGGTGTAGCTAAGTTGCCACACCCATAACACACACATGCATGTTTGCATATAGGTGTGCATGCAAATATATGTGCATACATGCATAACATGTGTGTGTAGTAGAGGTGACCATTATAACATAGCTAGTGTGTCAGAGGTAGAATCTGAACCTAGGTCTTTGACCTAGACAGCTAGGTGGTGCAGTGGATAAAGTGCTAGGCCTGGATTCAGGAGACCCCGAGTTCTAATCCAGTCTCATACACTTGCTAGCTATGTGATCTGGGACAAGTCCCTTAACCTCCTTTGCCTCAGTGTCCTCATCTGTGTGTGTGTGTGTGTGTGTATGTGTATGTGTGTGTGTAGGCAAGAAGCAAAAAAGATCCTCCACATAGGAACTTTTTGTGTGTATTCATATACACATGTGGACATGTGCAGACGAGCATGTGTATGTGTGTAGTTAAATCCACTATGGGAGGAAAAAACTTAATCCTACATGTCTTAGCCCTGTGATGTCTTTTTGTTTCATTTATTCATATGGAAAATAAGATAGCTATTATTGGCTTCAAGGAGACAGTCTGGATTTGGTCATAACTGGTCAGTGCTAAATGCTACTGATATAATAAAAACTTTATTCATTTAGACTTATTGGGAAAAGGCCAATGTGAATTAAAGAAAAGTATCAATTATAGAAATAGCAGTGTGGTGCTGTGACAAGGTACTGGATTTAATGTCAGTGAATCTAAGGTCAAATGATAACCCTGCCATTACTGAGAATGTGGCCTTGGGCAACAGGTTATTGAACTTTTGATTTTTTTTATTTCAACTTTTATATATATATATATATATATATATATATATATATATATATATATATATATATATAGTGGCTTTTGGACTAGATGAAGTCCCTTCCTCTGTATTAATATTTAGTCTTTTTTTAGATTATGACCAAATTCTTTTGACTTCATTTGGAGTTTGCTTTATTTTGTTTCTGTTTTTTGTTTTTGCAAGGCAATTATTAAATGTCTGTGGCTGCATTTGAACTCAGGTCCTCCTGACTCCAGGGCTGGTGCTTTATCCACTGCACCACCCAGCTGCCCCCTCATTTGGAGTTTTCTTGACAAAGATACTGAAGCATATTGTCATTTCTTTCTCCAGTTTATTTTACAGATGATGAAACTGAGGCAAACAAGGTTAGGTGACTTGCCCAAAGTCACTCAGTCAGTTGTCTAAGACTAGATTTGAACTCAAGTCTTCCTGACTTCAGCTTCAGCATTCTATCTACTATACCATCTTCCTGCCCTACTTAATGAAAGTTTGTTAAGTGACTGATTTAAAGTGTATTAAAATGTTATTACTTTTAAACAAATTTACCGATGCAAATTAATTTAACAAAATGTTGTCATGTAGAGGATCTTTTTTTGTTTCTTACACACACACACACACACACACACACACACACACACGCACACACAATATCCCAAAAAAGTCTTAGTGGGATTTTAAAACCTACATTAATTAATACTTTTGGGACATCTTCCATATTAGCTCTGAGTATTGGTTTGTTTTATCAAGTTGTTAAGTATTGTTTTCATTTGCAAACAGGCAGATCTATATAGAAATGCATACCTATAATTTATGAATATGCATCTCATATTTATATGTAGATATTCATATATAATATGTATATATATTTCATCTATATCTATCAATCTAACTTCCTACTTGATATGTTTCATTTTTGAACATACTAAACTGTATTTAAGACCTGACCTCAAGTCCTGCATCTGATATATACTACTCTGTTCGATCATGGGCAGATTCTTTAGCTTTAGCCTCAGTTTCTTCATCAATTAAAAAGAGACAATACTCATTCCCCATACCTAACAGGATAGTTCTGGCCATAACTAAAGATGTATAGAAAACACATTGGAATGAAAATATTATGGCCCAAATATTTTTATACTAGTATATTTATATATTGCTTCATTTATATATTTATAATTTACTTCAAGATTTGCCAAGTGCTGTGCAAAAATTATCTTATTAGACTTTGACCATGGTCCCTGTGGGGACAGTACAACAGGTTCTATCATCTCCAGTGTAATAATAATAATAATTTTAAAAAAACAGACAAAAAAAAGTTCAGAGTTTAGGATTTCTGATCACTGTAGCACAACTAATATATCACAGGTGAGATTTGAACCTAGATCTTTGATGTAAGTAATTAGGTGGTACAATAGATAGAGTGCTGGATTCAGAGATAAAAGAACCCAATCCAATCCAGCCTTAGATTTTTACTAATTGTGTGATCCTGGGCAAGTTACTTAACCTCCTTCGCCTCAATTTCTTCATGTGGAAAATGAGTTAAAGAAAGAAATGGCAAAGCACTCATCTTTTTGCCAAGAAAACCCCAAACAGGACCATGGAAAGTTGGACATAATTGAAACAACTCAACTTCCTCCTGTACTCTATGCCTTCTCCTATTATATAAATCTAGGCTACAATCTTGTTGATCTTATTCTAAGTGAGATGGACTTTCCTCGTGCATAAAATGATGATAAGCATGTTTCCTCACTTCATAAGAATGTTGGAAGGAGAAATTAGATAATGAATGAGAAAGCATTTTGCAGCTGTAAGGTGCTATACACATGGAAATTATGACTCTATATTATTATTATTTACAATAATCATTTGCATAGTAAATTATTATTTTCATAGATAGTGCAAAGGTAAACTTCAGTCCCTACTGAATTAGCACAAATTCCAAATTAAAGGAGTTCAAATTAATGAGATTTTATTTTAGTAAAAAGCCAAAATGTATTTGCATTTATGAAGGTGTCCTTCAGCATAAGCCTCTTTGTAGCAGTATGCCAGATGTGCTCAAGATAGTTTGAGCATATTAGTGTAAAACTTTTTCCCGATTATCCCTGCACCTGTCCAAATAGAAGTCCTCTGTAGTCATCTCTTACTGATTAAAATAAAAATAAACATTACATATCTACTGTAAAGATAGATGGATGGATGGATGGCTAGATGAAGTCATAAGCATCAATATCCTTTAAGGCCCTAGTCCCCCCTCTTTAGGAGATCTTGGTCACTAGTGAATGAAGAAGCTAAAATCTTACCATTTCCTACACGGTTCAGTGAAAAGAATACATTTGGTGTTCACTGTCCTGGGTTCAAACCCTTTGTCTGCCACCCTAAATAAGTAATACCAAGTTAATACCATTAGCTTGGCATTACTTGCGCAAGTCATGACTAGGTGCTTAAGCATGATGCGGTGGAAAGAGTAGATTTGGAGACATAAAACTCAAGTTCAAATCCTGACTGTCATTTCGTCCTAGTTCTTTCTCCTTGGACAAGTCACTTAATCTATCTGGTTTTTTTCCTACTTATCCGTACAATGAATTGCTAAGACCAGATAACTTTTTCTTCAATTTATAAATCTCTAATCAATGATACTCAAGGGAATTCATTTCCATGAAGCCCTCCTTTCCTGTTTCTGTTCCTCTCTGGCCAGACCCTCCCCCATCCAATCAAATTCTCAACTTGTTTGGTCTACTGGAGTTACTATGAGAAGCACAAGCTATTCAACTCCACCTCAATCAGCACCTTCCATTCTCACTCAGGTGACTCCCCTTAAAAAATGATGAGTCTATTGGAATCAGGGAAGTTGGACAAGGCACTTCCTGGGAATATAGATCTGCCCATAAATCTTTGGCATCCATACTTAGGACTTGGGGTTTGCTTTTCTTATGGAAAACAGGATTCCAAAGTATCCTTAGGATGAAGTAGAACTAGGGAGTTTGGGCTGTAGTTTGTGTCAAAACAGTCATTTCTGGATTGTCATGGGAACTGAAATACTGCTTAGAATATTGTTTCTATGAGAAAAATACAAACTCTAAAACCATAAACACAGATAGATAAATGAACAAACAAAAAGCAATAAAGAAAAAAACAAGGAAGGAAGGAAGGAAGGAAGGAAGGAAGGAAGGAAGGAAGGAAGGAAGGATGGAAGGAAGGATGGAAAGAAAGGAAGGAGGAGCAGGAAGAGACAGAGGGAGAGAAGAAGGAAGAAATTTTGAAATAAAATTCTTGGTAAACTGGGGACTACTTGTAAGAAAGGATTTCAACTGAATTCTTCATAATTTTCTCTGCTTAAGGAAAAGAAAGGATTTTGCCTCCTTTCATATGAAATCTGTGGGAGCCTATCACCTTTTGTACTGGTTAAATTAGGTCTGTGGCATGTACCATAGTACTTTTAGGAAGATCCTTGGGGACAAGACTAGTGTCAGTAAGATAAGCACCTGCTCGAAGTCTATGTTCTCTGGGGACTTAGGTATGGATATTTAAAATCACTTCATTTTTTTTCTGAAAATGCTCAGCTAATACATTTTTAGCATCTTGTCCAGCACCAACAATGAAGGAGGTAACTCACTTTGATGCCTTGAGCAGGGAGTCAGAAAAAGGGGAGGATACAAATCTCAATTCGATACATTTAGGGGCTTATCATTTGTAGGTTGATTGTGAGTCTGTAAATGGCATTATTGTGAAGTTGAGCATATTTTTTACATGTGCATAGAGAAAGAGTTTAGACTACATGGAACAGCTTGTGTAGTAGTGTAGTGTCTTGCTTTAAAAAAAAAAAATCCCTAATATCATCACTTCCTGAATGGTAACTAAGTATTTCCTGGAGAGTTAAGTTGATGGTAAGGATCAGGGATCAGCTGCTGGGGCTTGCATTTGGAGAAGACAAACCAAGCATTCACTCCACAGACCACTCAATACCAGCATTGTCTCCCATGCATCTTTCAGAAGCCCAGAGAGAGTGGGGAGAAAAGAAAGGAAGAAGAGAAAATAAACCTTTTTTATCTTGGGGATGGAAAAGTATAGGAAAGAAAGAGCAAGATGTGAATTTGAAAAGATGGTAGCCAAGAATGTGACTCTTAAATCAACTTTGGCTTTTGATTTGGGCCATTGCTACCAAGTTCTTTTTGAGTGTGGTTCCTTTTTTGCAGTTATTTCTGCTTCACTTTTCTCTGAACTTCTTCATTATCAACACTTTTATCCCTAGACAACTATTGGGTGTTTCATCTTTTCCCCCTTCCTTTCTCCATCCTTTCTCTTTTCCAGTTTTCCAATCTTCTCTCCTTCCTTTTTCTCCCTCAGTCTTCCTTCTTTTCCTTTTCTCCCTCTACTCAGCATCACATCCCTCTCCCTTACTCTCTTTTTCTTAACTCTACCTCTAAGCTCCAATCTCTCTTCTTAAGGAAATCAGCCAGGCCTCAGATGGAGCTGTTGTCGTGACAACCTAAAGGAGCATCGGGCTTTCATCAAGGCTCGCTGCTACTGAAGGGGCAGTTGTGCAAAGCAAGGGGCCAGCCAGAGGGAGGAGGGGGATGAGGTGGAGGGGGTCTTGAAAAACAGCACATTGGATGGGGGAGGGGGAGAGAGAGAGAGAGGGAAATAGCGAGAGAGGGAGGAGGGGGAATGAGAGAGAGAGAGAGAGAGAGAGAGAGAGAGAGAGAGAGAGAGAGAAGCTGCTCCAGCTCCTGCTCTGCTGCTGATTTTTTTTTTACACTCACAGTGTAGAGCTTGGTGCTTGCTGGCCTCCCTCCGCCTAAGAAAAGTGGGTTATGAAAGGAGCTCCTCTCAGAGACTGTGTAGCCCTTCACTGGAATAGGAGCATTCAGCACCAGAAAGGAAAAGGAAAAGACAAACAGCAGCAACAACAAATCGATATCTTCTCTTTTGAAGGCTCTCCTTCTCCCTTTGCAAGTGGTTTATTTTTTGCAATAAGCATTTTTTGTTTAAAAAAGAAAGAAATTGTCTTTTTTGTTCATCTGACTTTTTTTTGGCTTGTTTGTTTGTTTGCTCTGGTTTTATGAGGGGCTCGTTAAGACTTAGGGGGGAAAGAAGAGAGGCGCAAGAGAGAGGGGCGAGAAGAAAAGTGGCAAGGATTAGAAGCTGGAAAAGCCCGGTCTGCTTTCCCTCCTCGCTAGCTGTGGATGAACGCTGTGTGCTAGTGAATTGCTCTTGGTGGCCGGCCCGCACAGCCCGAGAGTGCCCTTCTCCCTCTCTGTCCCCTGAAAGTCAGCGTGGCCACCATGGTGGGGAGAGTTCATCCCGATCGGAAACAGTTGCCGCTGGTCCTACTGAGATTGCTCTGCCTTCTCCCCACAGGACTGCCAGTTCGCGGCGTGGATTTTACCCGAGGCACTGACAACATCACCGTGAGGCAGGGGGACACGGCCATCCTCAGGTAGGGCATTTTGGCAACTTTTGCCAGTTTTTGCTATCTGGATGCATATGGACCAAGAGATGTGTGCCTTTGCATGTATGCGTTCTCCTTCCACTGGAGCTACTGATGCTGTAAGAATCAGGGCTCTGTGTGTATTTATCTCCTTTCCCGATTCTGGGTTATTGAGCCATAAACTGAAAAAGGTACTATTTAAAGCTTAATAATTGTGGTTATATACTATTCTCTCCTCTTACTAAGAAATGCTAACGTGATGGCATGACCAAAAAAAAAAAAAAGCCCAGACAGAAATCATTTTTTTTTAAATTTTGCCTTGCTTTCTGAAGTCCTGGTGAGGTCCCTTCAATTAAATACTGGTGTGAGGTAAGCAGAGTTATTGAACGATGGCTCTCGGATACACTTCCAATGGCTCACTGTCTCAGTCTCTTCACTCATTGAAAGGAGATGGTTGTGAATTGCAGCTCTGAGTGTTTTGCTTTCTCACTAGTTCAAGTTGTCAGGAAGCTATTTGTCCCTATCCTGTCAACATGGGATTTCCTTATGAGCACTAAGGGAACTAATAAAGCATTAAAAACTTTATTATCCCTTGGTCATCCCCATCCCCTCAAATTTTAGTGAAAATCAACCTGATAAGTAAGATGAAATAAAACAATTATCCAAATACCTAGTTACTATTAGTGAAATGTTAAGCCAAAGGGGCTAAGCCAGAAACGCTTTTTTAAAATTTTGGTTAGTAATCCTTGACCTAAAAGTCTTATTTTTATGAACCTCTGCCAATACTCTGAAAGAATAATTGGTGACTTGCTATTTGGAGGGGAAAAGCATAAGTCCTTGGTGAGTTTGACCCCTCTGAGGGGATAGAGAAAGCTGGCTCTCCAGGTGGTATTGTGTGCCAATTCACTTTTTTACATAATTTCTGAGTTCCCTTCCCAATTTCCACTTCCTCTTTACCCACCCCCACTACAGACACCACCCCTATGCATATATCCCTTTCTTTTGGTATGTTTCTCCCAGAATTTCTGTCAGATGCTGACAAGTAAAATCTTTCCTATGGGATCCTTTAAAATCTCATTTTAAATAAAGTGTTCCAGTGTCTATCTGTCTATCTGTCTAATATCGCTTGTTGTGGCAATAAAGAACTATCTAGAATTGAAAATAAACCTCTAATCTGTGTGCAAGAAGCTGATAGTGCATAAACCCTGGGGCATCAGGGAGCAGTTCCATAGCAGAGCTGCAGACAGCAGCAAAGTTTTCATTCCTTTCCTTAGAAATAAATTTGGTTGACTGTCACAGAGTGTCCTGCTTTGGGATCTCTACTCTTGTTATAGAGTAAAGTGTATGTGTGTGTGTGTGTGTGTGTATGTGTGTGTGTGTGTGTGTGTGTGTGTGTATGTATGTGTGTGTGTGTGTGATTGAGTGTGTGTGTGTGCATGTCTGTGTCTGTGTGTGGAGAGAAGGAGTGAGGGGGAGGGAGACAGAGACAGATGGGAGAGAGAGAGAGAGAGAGAGAGAGAGTTTCTAAGTTGGTAGAAACTAAGGAGAATGAGGACGTAAATTATATCTTCTTCCTTTTATTGTGTACTGTAGTTGTGATCCTCAAAGATCCTTCCTTTCAAACAGATTCACTCTCCCACCTCTCTGGATTTGTTAGCTGGCATGTAAGGTTTATCCACATAGAGTAACAGGATTTACAGAGTGATTCATCTGCTTGCAGAGGGGTTTAGACATGACATGGGAAATGCTTTCCAACAACAACTCACTAGAGTCTTTCTTCAGCTATTTGCTGAAATCCCCTCTTCATTAAATTATTAACCCTTCCTTGTGTAATCTCTTATTATAAGCATGTGCACTGGAAATTCTATTTCCCAATAAGTGTCAGTTTGTTACTTAGAAGTTTGGACATGGTAGGGGAGAAGGAGAGAGGGAGGAAAAGAAAAGTTGGTAAATTATTTCTCTATCATGCAACTGCAAATTAAAAAACAACTGTTTGTGTGCAAGAATTATATAGCTAGTATATATGAACATATAGACATATTATTTTGTACAGTATATATGGAAGTCCCTGATAGTGGACATACATGCTTCTGCATCCATGGACACATTCAAGGAGGGAGATTTATCAAGATAGGGAAGAGGCTCTCTAAGTTTTTGGGTTTTTTTCCTGTTGGAGAGTAAGAATAGGGAAGATTCAAAGACAGATAGATGATGGATTAACATATAGATGGATAGATATGATAAACTGGAAATGATAGAACATAGAGGAACAGATACATAAATAGATACATATACACATACATATATAACTGATAGGCACCTGTATATCTTAATAAGCATTTATAGGCAAGGAGGCTCCAAGTTATTGTCAAGATACAGAGTTTCTGAACAAGGGGTCAGTCACCTGTGAAAGCCCTGGGTATTCTTTTCATTTTATGCCCAGATATCACCCAAAGTGCCTCAATATTTGGTTATTCTTGTCTTGGGCAGAAGTATATTTGTGACTTGGTGAAACTCTATCAGAAGTAACTGTACATAGTGTTTTCTTTGTGTTCTTTATTGTCCTTCTTCATGGTCTCTAAATTAATCTACTAAGCTTTGTGGTTTAGTTCCCTGGCAGAGAATGGCTCTCTTGCCCTCTGTTTCAAAGCAACAGCCTGGAAAGGACACACTTCTACTTTTTCTGTGAAATTTTACTGTTAGCTTAAGCTTTTAGGGTACTAGAGGAAGGGGAAAACTGGTTCATCAGAAGCAATGGCTGCTGATTAGTACTAGGTGAGTGAAAGAAACTGAAAAAAAAAAGAAATTCATCTTAAAAGACGCTACGATCCTGAATATTCTTAGGTAAGTAAAAGAGATGGATAATGGGAATTTTCTTCTTAATTCTTGTGGCCTACTGGAAGGTATCTGACAGGCCCTCAAACTTTCAATTTAACTTTTTATTTCTTTAGATCAACTTTTCTCTGGAGAATTACTCATCAATGCATTATACTCATGTCCTTGAGTATAACTATATTTCAATAGGCTTCCTTATCTCATTATATATATATATATATATATATATACATATATATATATATATATATATATATATATATGTATGTATATGTATATACTTTTATAGGAAGGATGAGGAAATTGTGGAGTCATTAATGAAAAGGCTGAAGGGAGACAGGTGGCATCTACAACTCCTGATATACAAAGTAACAACTTCAGCAAGACCCCCCCCCCTCAAGAACTTTATGACAAAGGAAATCACAGCCCAGTCTTGAAAATCAAGAACAAAAAATTCATGTGCCTCATCTCAAAACAAACACACATGTCTCATCTAGAGGAATCAATCCATTCATCTTTGCTAACATTATTTACTAAAGGATGAGTTTATATTTAGTCCAGGTTCTAACATTGTTTCTTTAAACCATCTAACCTTGTCTCCTTTAATAACTTCCATTTATACTCAACTTTTTGTCTACAATAGGTACCAAGTCAACAGGTAAATGAAAACCAGGTCTGTTCTAACTTGAGCTTTAAAAAAAAAATTAAAAAGTCATCACAAATCCCTACTGAAAGTATAATTATAAGCAGCAGCATCTTCATGGACAATGATAAGTAATACATTGATGTCAAATACATAATTCTATGCATAGTATATAAGCATAGCCTTGTTAAAAATGCAAATTCATTGACATAAATTAATACATGTCCAATAATACCTCACATAGATTGGATGTTTAATACAAGTAGTTGTATGTTAAAAAACAACAGTAAAATGACAAGATAGTTGACATTCTAAATTCTCTAAATTAGGCCCTGAAAGTTAATTTCTTCTCACAGAAAAAAAAAATTTCCTTTCATATTATTGTAGATTATTTTCATACTATTAGATATTATTTATATTATTATTCACATTAATATAATTTATATTACTGGATAGGAGCATAGTAATATTTATTCCCAAATAACTATGCATGTAAATGTAAGTGAGCCACTTTATTTAGAGCTTAGAATTAAAGATTTTATTATCAGCAAATTCCTTTTGTTCATTCACTTTCCTTATTCATTTTTAATAAAGTATATAAAGCATCAGAGAAAAACAATTCATTGATTTCAGAGTAAAATGTAAAGATTTCATGAAGATTTTAAAAATACATCAATTTCTCTTCTTTGAGACATCTGGAACTCCTACATGTACTAAAGACGTGTCAGATTAGAGGAAACACACAGACAAATTCATTAAACAATATGTGATTTTTCTAACACTTATAATTATATTCTTTGAAAACAAAGTTCCTATATTAATTCCAAAGGGTAAATTTCTACAACTTGGAAGTTCTATAACAAAACATTATTGTCCAATTTTTACACTTTATAAAGTAGTCAAACTAGCTGGCTCTGGGACCTAGGACAAGGCTTTTTCCCACTCTAATCAAACTTTTTTTCATCTGTATTATGGTTTGAAGAAGATAATCAAAAAGGGAAAAATCTTTCCCACCATGCATCAATAATTCTATGATATTGTGGTTAATGAGAATTTTAAGTAAAGTTGTATGCATGCATGTATATATATATATATATATATATATATATATACATATATACACAATTTGATGATCATTAGGTTGAAATTAAGCAACTTTGCAAATATGAATTTTTGGAAAATTGCTGAAATAAATTATTAAATTATATTTTGGTAGCTCACTAAAGTTATAACAGAATATGAGTTAAATATAGTGAATTAACAATATTCAGTATCATTTAAATTAAAAATATTTCATGATTTGTACTTAGCATTTTATGGAATTTTTAACAACTTAAAATAATTCTAGCTCATTCATCAATGAGTATTATCATTCATTGAATAAGTTAAATTGTCATAGGTCATTGGGCACTTGAAATCTGTATCCTCTAATACCTAGGATAAGTTCTTTAACTATCTCATGAATGGATAGTGTTATGTATATGTTTGTGTGTGTGTGTGTGTATATATATATATATATATATATACATATATATATATATGCATAATTTCTATAAAGAACTCCTTGTGAGGAAATTCCATCTATCCATGCTGTTGGACCATGATTTTGTAGAAATTTGCTTGGGGCATTGATAGATTGACTTACCTAAGGTCACACAATCAGGATTCAGATCCAATCTTTCTGAATCTGAGAACAAGTGTCATTTGCTTCTTTTTTCTTTACCAAAAAGAATAGTCTTCAAATTGGGTAATGTAGAACAAATATAAATATGGTCTAATAGATGAATGAGAAGGTAGTAGGAATGCCTAATACTGATTACATATACATCTATGTATATAATGTATAATATCCATAAAATGCATGTATATATGGAATTACATGTATGCATAGACATGTATCTGTGTGTGCCTATTCACATATACAATGTGTGCATACATTGCATATTATACATACATAGATGTGTATGTATCTGAACCTGCATGTGTGATATGCCTGTATATCTATGTGTACACACAGTTAATATATATATATATATATATATATATATATATATATATATATATATACAGACATATGTATATATGTATATAGGGCAGCTTGGTGGCACAGTGGAGGAGAACCTGAATTCAAATCTCACTTCAGGCACTTGACAGATACTATTAGTGACCTTGGGCAAGTCACTTAACTTGCATCAAGGGCCTTCTCCAGTTCTCCTGATTCATATCTGGCCACTGGGGCCCAGATGACTCCAGAGAACATGAGGTTGGTAATTCAGCACAGTACCCCTTCACTCAAATCCAAATCATTTCTTTGTCATAACATCATCTCCCTGATGTCATGGTCTTCTTTGAAAATGAAGGACAAAGATCATCATCATCATCATCATCATCATTGTCATCGTCATCATCATCATCATCAATTTGTGTATATAAATATGTATATGTATATATTCCTCATATAAACTCTACAAGATAGACACTTTTACTGCCCTTATCTTGTAGATGAGGAAATCGATTTTGAAGATAAATAACCAACTGGCCCAGGGTTATGAGGCTACTAAATATCTAGTATAACCTGTGCACTTGGGTTACTGTCACAAAACCTGCCACTCTTTACCATATACTCAATGATTTCAAGTCACCAAAATGAACTCTTGAAGATGAGTCTTTCTGATCCCAAGCATGTCACTCTATCCACTGAACCACCTAGCTACCCAACTACTGTCTTTGGCTTCCCAAAATACACAAGATGCACACACACACACATGTATGTATGTTTCTATATAGTCAATATTATGCATTCAACAATTATTCTGGATTATTTCCTAATTATTAGTCATTTATTGCTAATATGTTATCATGAAGTGGGCAGGACTTTTTGTTTTGGTAAATGCCATTGCTTATTGAAATTTCTCAGATTTAGCTGCCATCTTACAAGCTCATATTGTCTCTTACTTACACATGGACATCAATATCAAGTTCTGTAGTCATGATTTGAGGAGGTTTTAGTTAAAAACAAAATGAAATTTATTTATGTCAATATCCAGGGTGCTAAAGGGAACTTATTAACTGTGAGAAATTTTGCTGTATGATAGCTCTAATTTCTTCATTTGAAACACAAACACAGAAAAACCTTCAGCATGAAATACATAGGAGATTTTATTTTATATAGTTCTTTTCTTACCTACATGAGTATTCGTTTATTCATTCATTCATTCATTCACTCCTTAATTTAAAGGAGAGCAAAGATTTACCAAAACAGCAGAATAAATCATATTGTAACCCTCCTTTCCATCTCTTTCCAATCAGAAAACATGTTCATTTCAGCAATTTTGGCTTGTTAACAATCTTCATATATATATATATCTATGCAATATATTTTTAGAACAATATGATTTATAATGTTGATGGCCTTTTATTGTATTTTTTCTTTGTTTTTGAATTTAGATGTTACTCTTTAATTAATCATTCCAGTATTGAGTTTAATATGCTAATTTTGACATAATACTAATTATATAGTACTTAGTATATTTTAGGCACTGTATTGAGCCTTTACAAATATTTTCTTACCTGGCTCTCCCATCAACTCAAAGAGGTAGGTGCTATTCTTCTCATCTAACAGATTAGGAAATGAGGAAAACAGAAGTTAAGGGATTTGGCCAGGTTTGCACAGTTGAAAAGTATAGTAGTACTTAGTCATAAGCTATGATGATATTTCTTTTTCTATATAGCAAGATTTCTCAAACAGCCCATGCAATCCTGCTGTTTTATAGGAGTGTTCTCTGTTTATTAGGAAAGTCTCTAGTGGAGTGCCCCAAAATGTCTCTCCTTGACCCTGTGATACTTAAAATTCTGTTCAGATTTGAATTAAAATCATATTAATTGCATTTGCAGATGAAACAGGTAGAAGTAAAGAAATATATAGAGTGGAATCTTTAACAAATGAGGAAAAGTGGACATAGTGTCCAGCAAAGGGACCCAGTGTCCAGTATATGCCCACTCTGCCCTGATCAGTCCATATCTGGTATAACAGTTCAATATTTTTAGGATTGGACACTTTATTTTAAGAAGAACATTAATGCCCTGAAACCAGCCCTCCCATGCATAGAAGAATGAACAAAATGCAGAAGTGTTTTTATTATTGCAAAGGGAAGGCTTGGGGGAGTGAGGGCTGATTGCTGTCTTCAAGTATCTGAAGTTTCTTTTAAGTATCATGTTGCAAATCTTTAGACATTTTCTACTTAGCCCCAGAGAAGTCAACGACCAATAGTTCACTTTCAGCCCTTTAGAAGAACAAATGAGCTAATAATTAAAATTATGCAAAAGTGAAATTGAAAGAGTTGCTCTCCTCTCAGTAAAGGTTTTATAGTCAAGAACAAATGACTATCTTTGGGGTATGCTATTTGGGGCTTTGATATTCAACTATCATTTAGATTCAATGAATTCAGAAGTAGCTTCCAATTCTGAGGTTCAGTGATCCAGTATGAGGTCCATAAAACCTCAGTATGAAAACTAAACTGGTGATATATTCCTATCTACAATATCTCTCTTAGACTCATGCAGAAAGCTTCTTAAGGACAGGAGTCATGATTTTGCATTTCCTAATGTCCATCTTTGTACAGCTATATGGATCAGAACCATCTTAACAAAGGAAAAAAGGCAAGAAGGACTTTATGTGTTGTGGTGAAGCTAGGTAAAGGAAGACAGTTGTGCTGAAGGCTAGGAAAATGGAAGTCCATTTATCAGTCTATCAGCAAACAATTTTTAAGTTTATTTTGTTCCAGTCTATGTATTATGTATTTTGGACATTAAGAAATGCAAAACCATGACCCCTGACCTGCAAGAAGTTTACATTTTAATGGTGGAGGAAATATATGCATCCATAAGAAGTATATAAGAAACTATATGAGGTACCCAGGCGAAAAAGGAAATTTTTCATATAGAATTAGAGAAGGAATATATAGAATAGCAGATGTATTTTGATCACTACTATCTACTCCAAAATAATTCATGGTGGTTTGCAAAAAGCATTTTTACTGTCCCATGAAAAAGTCTACGTATCGATATCCACATTTTATAAATGTGGAAACCAAGTCATAGAGATAATGTGACTTACCCAGAGCCCTCTCTGTAGATGGCTAGTGTCTAAGGTAGAATTTTAAAAGTAAGCATGAAATCTATGGAAAAAACTCTAATAAGTCAAAAAAGAGTCATGACATTCTTGGTTAAATGTTGTGAAGGGACAATTAACCAAAGTATTTAATAAACAGTTAAACTTTGCACCACTTTGTGATTTGGGGGGTCTTGGTCACATTGTCTGCTTGGCTATCTCTTTGAAGTGCTGACTTGCATAGATCCTATATCAATGGTCACTCCAGATGACAACGGTGGAAATCATTGAAAAGTTGAGTTTAGTACTGTTTGTTATGAGATGGTAATCAAAGATGTAAAGGGGATATGAATGATCATCAAGAATTCTAGGAAATCAAGAAGTAAATCATAATGCTGATACCCCTAGGAGACTAGTTTCTCTGTTGGTCTAATCATTAGTTTTGTGACTATTGGATTTAGACAGATATAAAACATAGACCTAAGAAATCCAAAAGGCCTTTCAAAAATCAGGAGAATAGCTAGAGATTTTAATAGAAAAGAATGACAAAAAGCAGTTAAATCGTTTATGTGATGCTAACTAGAGAGGTATATAGTGAAGTACTACCAGAATTAATATGATTATGGAAAGGGGACAGTTTGTGATGAATTCCAAGTGGGTTATATTTCTTCTCAGATCTTTGAGGACCTGCCCAAGGATACCACAACCCTTACTGTTGCTATGACTCTGGAAATCATTCTGGCCATCGATGTTTCTAGGCTATGTCTTCCTCTACATCTTATTGAATAAGAGGTATCCCAGATGGTGTAGTTAGCTGACTGTAGTGGCATGCACAGACCCCCTGTGCCCCCTCACAGTGTTGTAATAAACCTGCAGGGCTTGGAGCTGCCCTATGAGAGGAAACATATGTTTTTCTTTGGTGTAACAGCAGCCCTTGGCAGAGACGGAAATCGATGTGTTTGCCACCTCTTGCCACATTCCAAAGGCATCCTGGAACAGAGACTAAGATTTTTTTTCTTAAAAGATAAGAATTTCTGATTTCTTTAAGAAAGTGGTAGATGTTTCTTAGAGGGAAACAAGGGTGATGATTAAGGGATCAGAGGACAGGAGGCAGAGAGAAATCAAATGGGTGAGAAAAGAGATAGATGTTCCTTCTCCCTCTAGTGGCAATCAATCAACTAATAAATAAACATTTATTAAGTTCCTATTAAATTTTTGGAACTGTCCACTTGCTAGAATTTGAAAAGAAAAAAATGAACAGTCCCTATTTTCAAGTAGAAGAAATAATTAAATAAAAAATTGGAAAATATAAGCAACATTTAAAAGCGCATATGCAAAATAAATGAGTTGGAAACTCATTAATTAATAATTTATTGTGTGTCAGGCTGTGTGCTACAGTCTGGGGATCTAAGAACAAATAAGCAAAAGTCTTTACCCTCAAGGAGCTTACATTCTAATAAGATAATGCAATATATAGAATAGAGTAATGACCAAGGAAGAGTATTTCTATAATGTTATTTTAAACACCATACTCAGAAATAGGTAAAAGAAGGGTAAGAGAAGATATAAATCCAACTTAATGGAATCAGGAAGGCAGGGAAGTAATTATTTGACATCAACAAATACACATTGATAAAAACAAATATTTGAAAGTATCTTTGCTGTGGGCCTCCACTGTGAAGGCCACGTCTTTATTACTTGGGAACCTTGACTATTCCTTGATTTGTTAGAAAAGTGAATTTAAGAAGTATAGAAACACGCAAGCCAAGGCTCATTGACATTTTCTTGTACCCCCTCATCCCCTTCCTTCCTTCCTTCATTCCTTCTTTCTCCCTTTCTTCCTTCAGTAGAAGAGGAGTGCAAATGCAAGGTCAAACATTTATTAACCATGTGGCAACAAATAAACATTAAGCATTTATTAAAAATTATGTACCAGGAACTATACTAAGTTAAAGAGGAAACCAAAAAATGATCAAAAACATTCCCTTCTCTCAAGGAGCTCACAGTGTAATGTGGGAGAATATATAAAATATCTGTACAAGTAAACTATATGCAAGATAATTGGATATAATCATCATGGTAAGGCAGTGGCATTAAGGGAGATCAGAAAATGTTTCTTGTAGAATGTGATATTTTCTTTGGACTTGAAGGAAGTCAGGTATACCGGCAGGTGAAGAGGAGGATGGAGGTTATTTCAGGCATGGGGGTAGCCAGTGAAAATGCCATAATTGGGGTATAGAGTCATCTACTCTTTCTGGGTCTCACTTCTTAATCTGTAAAATAAGAAGGTAGGACTAGATGACCTCTAGGGTATATTCCAGCTCTAAATCTATAATCCTATGACTTCCCCCTCCCTTTCCACCCCTCTCCCCACCATCACCAAGGGAGGATATATAGGCAAATCAAATTCCAAGAATGGTAGATTAGTTCTGGGTATATAATTTCTTAATCTAAGTTTATAAATTAACCCTAATAACAATTTAACAACTTCACAACATATATAATAATATTGCCGAAATATTTAGGACATCACATTTTTCAGAAAATATATTTAAACATTCCCACATGTATATTTATTCATATATATATATACCAACTGTATACATTCTCAGTAAAGTCTTATAATAATTTTGTGAGGTAAGAAGGATAGAACTTTAATTTTCTTACTCCCAGCACAATATTTTTGTTATTCCACTTGTTTTTTATTTTCTTTTGTTTTTTAACTAAAGGGTAAAGAAGTCTTAGTGCAATGTTATCTTCAGAGTAGAATTTAAATTTATGCCAACTGTCTCCCACCACACCTTGGTAAGTCACTTGTGAGAAAAAAAAAGAAAAGGATAGACGCTGAAAGCTGTATAAGAAATTTAAACCAGGTATTTACATGCAGGGATATAAAGGAGTTAGTAAAATCCATTGCTTTATGGTTTCTTGAGTCTATATTTTTAATAATGTGCCTCTCTCTGACACAATAAAGGGTCAGGGTGATTTAGAACCTAAGTCAATAGCCACACTAGCCTCATTGAATCACCAGTTCTATTCAATTCAATTCAGTTGTCTTCTTGACTACTGGAAAAGAAACTTCCCCTTCCTAAATTTTTGTAAAAAACAGCATGAACTATTCACTCCAAAGTCAACAAGTAGCCTAAATCCTATTAGACACCAACATGGGAACTAGAAACCTAGACTGAGGAGCATTAGATTTGGGTGTTAATCTGGATAATACCAGTATTGTAACCTTAAGCGTTTAACATCACTTTCTACATGTGGGAGATAATTCTTTATTATTCTACTTTAATGGGACAGCACAGTGCCCTGGAATTAGGAAAACCTGAGTTCAGATCTGACCTCAGACACTTACTAGCTGTATGAGCCTGGGCAAGTCATTTAACTTCTGCTGTCTTCATTTTCATTTTCCTTACCTATAAATTGGGGGTCATAATAGCATCTACCTGCCAAGATTATTGTGGGAGTCAAATAAGATAATAATTGTAAAGTGCTAAGCAAAGGGCTTGGCACATGGTAAGAGTTATAGAAATACTAGATATTATTATTATGCATATGTGTGTATACATTTACATATATATGAAAGTAGATATACATGTAGACATGTGTAGGTGTATAAGCTCATAAATATATGTGAAAGTAGAGAAGCTTCATAGTAGCCTAGAAGGAGCATAAGGCATGCTTAGGAGTAATAAGGCAAGAAGACTTTGCTCCCAGTTCTTTCACCAGTTTGCTGTGTTAACTTGGGCAAATCCTTTGCCACTTTGGTGCTGTTTCCTCATCTGCAAACTAAGGGGTTTGGATCATATAATCCTTTAGGTCCCTTCTTATGCTAACATGCTATGATTCTATGAATGCTGTTCAGATACTTCAGAGGAAAGATGAGAATTCAGGGTGTTATTTTTATAAAGATGATGTGATTAAATGAAAAAGGAAATCCTCATTTCTTATAGTTGTCATAATCCCAGAAGGACAAAACAGATTTTCAGCTAAATGTTACAATATTTGCTATGAAGATGAGACAAAACTCAAATGTCTAATTTTCCTGAAAATAAGAGTATGTGATCATACAGAAACAACCATGTGCTATAAATAATTTGTGTCATAAGCTTATTTCATCCATATTTCATTAATATATTTGTGCAGAAGTGTTTGTTTTTTTATCCTTTCCTTCTTCCTCTTGGTGCTAGTGAATAAATTTCTGTAGATGTATTTGTTAAATCATATGCACAATGTGAAGCCTACATAGCTATTTCATGTATATGTGTGTGTGTGTGTGTGTGTGTGTGTGGTGTGGTGTATAATCTAAATAAAGCGCATGATATGAATATGCACTAATAATGGCAGTAGGGGAGGTCATTGCAAAAAAAATCTTGATTATTAAGAGATACATTTTTGGAAAACATCACAAAATGCCTTTTTTCCTTTATTTTGATTAGTGTACCAATGACTTTTATATACACATCCATTCAATACCAAGGAAGAATTACTTTTAATTGTCTATTATGATACTTGAAATAGCTCATGTAAAGTGGTATGGAATAATTTACAAGGAAATTTAGTTCTTACTAATTTTTGGCATCTTATAAACCTTTGCTTCCATATCATTATTGAAAAATAAGAAGATCTGTGTGAGGCATTTTAGATTTTTAACTTTTTTTGATGACAATTATTCACCAGATTAGTCAAATCCATTATCTTGCTTTATGTTTGTTATATGTTCCAGTCTCGATGGAGTAAATTGGACAAGGCAACTTCTTTCTCCCCTTTCAACTTTATGATATATGTTGCTCATTTCTACTCTATATTCTCTATTCTATGTTCTCCATTTGCTCTACAACTGGTTACAATCTTTATCCTGTTCTTTCTCTCCTCCAGTTCTTGAAGATTTTCCCCTCAAATTAATGGTAAAAATTCACCACTATATCCACCACCATTACACTGCTCCTCTGTTACCACCAGAATTTTCTCTCAATTCATTTCTGGCAAGAGCAGATTTACACAGCTTACAATATGAAGATTCTGATTTTCTTTCATATACTTGTTGTCTCTGTCAGTGATGTCTATAAAACAGTGGATGGTTGTTATCTATTTAAACCTCTATTTGCCCAGGGTTTTAGCACAGATCCATAAGCAGGTGGGTACCTAATTAATGCTATTTTATGATAATGATACAGATTAAAATCAGTGCCTTCTTCCCCCCTTTTTTTCTGTACAACTGTATGCTATCACAACTGCCAATTTAATTTGCAGACCCAAATAAAATGTATTTCATTCTATTCACATTAAAAACCTGAGGACTAAGTTTATGGGAACAAGGGTATTGGGGGCAGAAAGGAATTAAAGAAAGTTCTCTATTTTCTTGTTTCTCTTCCTGGAAATTGTGTTTCCATAATTTTTTAATGTTTCTCTTCTTGTCTCCACTTCTTTTTCCTTTCCTATTTTATTATTTTCTCCCCCTCTCTCTTCCATCTGGGCTTTGCGTTTCAACACCCACCAGTTTACACAAGGAGCAGAATTGAGGCAAGGTACTCAGATTTCTTGCTTTCTATTCCTAACAATGCAAACAAACCCCTCCAAAACCAAATCTGAAATCTGAAATCTGTTGGCAAGCAGCTTCTATGGCATTGAATTGGAAAAAGCTTTCTCCCACCTCCCACTACCCCCTCCTTTGCCACCCCCCAAATCCCTTTATTTTTCTTCCTTTCTTTTTGTGTTACCCTAGATCTCTGGTTTTCTCTTTTTGTGGAAATGCTTTCATTTGTTTGCAAAGTACAACTGTTGAAATTTATAGACTGCACCTCTCAGGGTGTAAACCCGGACTCTCTCTGTTATTAAGCTGACAGGCATTTAGCCAATTACCCCATCGTAGCCTCAGCTGTATTTATGGTGAAAGAAACACACAGTTGCATAGCATTTTCTGTGTAGTCAAGTGACGTATCTGCTGTATAATGTGACATTTTTTGTAGTATGGTTGAAGTAGCTCAGGAAGTTCAAAAGGAAAAAAAATCCAGGGTTTTGAAATAAGAAAAAAATACAGTAAAAGACAGAAACGGGTGAGGCAGATATTCTGTGACAAAACTCTGGGTCATCTGTTAGTGAAACTTAAAAGCAATTCCAAGAGGGCCACATCTAAATGGATGCAGAGAGAGAACTCTATAGATAACAACATAATCGTGGGATTTATTAAAATGTAATGACATAGGAACTCTTGCCACTGTCCAGCAAAACATTTACACATCCCTGTGGATGCCTAGGAAATTGAAACCTTGGGCTCATTCTGTTTTAGCCATAAGGATAAAAGTTCTTTTTAAAGATGAATTCTGAAAATATGGAATAAACTGTGCTAGACCTGAGAATGTATTCCAAAGTCTTTCCTGATGTAGACAACCCTTGAAAGACTGAGGCAAGTTTGTCTGGATGGAGGAAAGAAGGGGGAAAAATAAGATTTGGGGTTCAAATATTCATATTTTTGTAGTTAAGAGAGACTTCCAAGGTCTTTTAATAGTAGGATCATGGATCTAGATTTGGAAGAGATTTCAGATGCCTTCAAATCCAGTTCTTTCAGAAAATTGGGAGTTAGGGAAGTTAAGTACTTGCCCAGGATCAGAAAAGTAATAAACAACATAGATATAAATTGGAACAAGGTACTCTAGTTCCAAAGTTAGGTGTCTTTTTTAGAAGCATCTGAAGACCCTCGTACCAATTGATGTCTACCTTTTACTCCAATATCTTATGGGATTCAGTCAGATTCAAAGTCTCAAATTCCAAAGAAAAGAGCAGATAGGTATGTGGGACTGGGAGCGGAAGGAATATTTTATTTTATTTTATGAGAATGAGTTCCAAAGATTACATGAGGGTCAGGTCATCTCCTAGGTTCTAGGAACCTGAAACCAAAGCCTCAAAAGCATATGAGTTACTATTCAATAAAACTAGGATTGCAGAGTGAAAGAGACCTTTGGCTATATGGCTATATAAACCTCTATATGGTGGAGGTGGGTGGAGATGGCCTGCCCATCTGTGTAGGGTTCCTTGGGCTGTGCCATTATAGGATCTCTAAGCTAGATTCTTCTATTAGAAACTTAGCTGGTATTTAGCCAAATCCTAGAGTTTTAGTGGCAAGAGGAATAGCTCAAGGATTGTGGTGAATAACTTCAATTTAAGGCATTAAACTCATTGTCAATCACTAGTGAGGAGTTCTTGTTCTTTGTGATCACTGGAATAATTACTACATGGATTGTGCTACCTATAGAAGGATGTACACATGCTCCCTGAAATCAGAACTTTTTGATTTCTTACTTGGTGGTGGTGGGGGGACACTGGCAGAATATCATTGTGTGTCAAGTTGGGGGTTAACATGATAGGTGCAATAAAAGCTTAGACTATATATTAGAAATATTAAAATAATATTTGACATTTATGAAGCACATTAAAGTTTGTAAATCACTAAACATACATTATCTCATTTGAACCTCAGAACGTTCTTTATGTTAGGCACTGGTATTATTCTCCCAATTTTAACAGATGTGGAAACTGTGACTGAGGATTTGTAACTTACCCAATGCTGCATAAATACTTAGTATCTGAGACACAATTCAAATGTGGATTTTATTTTAAGACTAATGTTGTATTATTAAAGATCACTGTGTATTGGTGTTGTCATTGGAAAGAAAGTAACCACTCTGAAGATCTAAATTCAAATCCTGCTTATGCTACTTATTATCTGTGTGACCTTGAAGAGTCACTTAATCTACCTTGGATTAAGTTTCCTCATATGCAAAATAAGATGATTAAATTCTTCCATCTTGAAATCTTTTGTGGTTCAGTCATTTTGCTCATGTGTGTGAGGATTTTCTTGGCAAACATACTGAAGTATTTTCCATTTCTTTCTCCAAATCATTTTATAGATAAGGAACTAAAGCAACCTGGTTTAGGTGATTTGTCCAGGGTCACATAACTAGTAACTGAGAATATAATTAATCTCAAATCTTTCTGAGTCCATGTTCTATCCAGCATGCCAGCTAGCTAAATTTATGATCTTGCACCTAGTAAGTTCTTAATCAGTGCTTATTAATGAAGATACTAGTTGATTAATTCAGGGAAGGTTTTCTGGAAATGAAATGGTCCCAAAAGATTGATAGAATGTATTCATAACTACAGAATGGATAGAAAGAGGGAGGTAGAAAGGAGAACATAATGAATTCCAGAATGAACAAAGATAGAGTCAGGATGAAGAAAACCATGTGTATAGCATTCATCTCTTTATTTATTTAGTTTTTTAGTTTTTGCAAGACAATGGGATTAAATGGTTTACCAAGGCCACACAGCTAGGTAATTATTAAGTGTCTGAGGTCAGATTTGAACTCAGGTACTCCTGACTCCAGGGTGGGTGTTCTATCCACTGCTTCACCTAGCCACCCTACTCATCTCTTTGACTAAAGGACTCATGGTTCAGATGCCCAGTTGAAGATGACTCTGTGGCTTAATCAACAGCCCTATTCCTGTGTTACTTCTCAACAAACTTCATTTTTTTTAGTTTTTTGTAAGGCAAACGGGGTTAAGTGGCTTGCCCAAGGCCATGCAGCTAGGTAATTATTAAGTGTCTGAGACCGGATTTGAACCCAGGTACTCCTGACTCCAGGGCTGGTGCTTTATCCACTACGCCCCCTAGCCACCCCTCAACAAACTTCTTAAGGTTAACTTTAAAACCTATGTCCTTGGAAATAGGATAGAGGACTTTCCACCTAAAGAGAAGAGTATGTACAAAAATCAAAGAAGTCATAATTAGTATACATTGTGCTAGGGACAGAAAGGCTAATTATAACAACTGAAACTGAAGTTGCATATTCAGTCAATCAAAGAATAAGCATTTATTTAAAAACATTTTCTATGTATGAGACACTGTGCTAAAAACTCACAGGCAGGGTGAAAGCAAAAAAGCAAAAAAGAACAATCCTTGCCTTCAAAGATCTTACATGGTTATGAAGAGGGACAAAATATAAAATAGGAAATACCAAACACCCTGTTGGTGATACCAGGAGCTAGGAAGGGGAGGGAGAGAATGGCAAAAATTTTCTGTGTGTTTGAATTGATTTTAAATATAAGTTAAAGATTCCAAGAAGCAGAGTCAAAGGCTTCCCAGACATGAATAACAAGTAGCAGAAAGGAATATTTATGGAAGATGGTGAGTAGTTTTCAGAGAACAGCATGTTGGCTGGTATAGTTGCATCATATAATGTATGAAGGAGAGTAGAATGGACAAAGATTAGAAAAATAGCAGAGTCAGCTTGTGAAGAGCCTCAGATGCCAAAATAAATTTTTGAACATCTTTTTTCTTTCTAGGTGGAATGCACTACATCCTTCCCTCTTTCAGCCTTAGTTCCAGCTCCATCACTCACCATGCATACTAAATATCATTCTGTTTTCCAAGATTCTTTTATATATATATATATATATATACATATATATGTATATATATATATATATATTGCCAGTCTGCAATCTAACCCTATTCTCTATCTCTTTTTACATGTTAATTTGTTCTTTAAATATATTTTTAAGTTCCTGAAATAATATAATTTAAAAATTTAGTCATTTGGAATTCATAAAGCCTATATTACATGTTGTTTGCTGGATACTTATTAATTAATTGATCCAGCCCAATCAATTTATATAATACATAAGAAACAGAGAAAGTGATGTTGATCAGATGGGACCGAAAACTACCATATTTCAGAAATGACTTGTAGAAGTTGTTTATCCTGAATCAAATCATCCAATATGAAAAGTGATTATTCAGACTCCATATAATAGAACTCAAAATTCCACATGGAAAACTACTCTGGTTTTTTTTGGATAGTTCTAAATATTAGGGGGGAAATGGTTTACATTGTCTTTAAATTGGCCAGCCTATAAATTCATCACAACATACATTTAAACCTGGATTTTATAGATTAAGAAAATTGACTAAATTTGTAAAACAAATTGAGTTGAGTCACACTGCAAGTAATTGTCTCTGACAGAATTTGAACCCAGATTTTCCAGGTCCTAAGACCAGTACACTATTTGATACTCTGTATTGCTTAAGTAGTTCCATTTCTGAACTCTAGAGCCAGATAAGTCTTATCTTTTTTCCAAATGACAATACTTTAAATATAAGAGAAAAAATTACTCTACTCTTCAATTTCCTTGAACTAATCCTATGGCATGGTTCCAGTTCTCCTTACAATCCCTCAGAAAATGTTACCCTACCCTCTCCATTCTGGCTTGCCAAAAATCTCTTCCAAAGTAGGAACAAAATTAGGAACCAGAAGTCAGAAGTGGTATCACAAATCCAAAGTACAATGACTTTTGGATGCTACCAAGTCTAAGTTCACATCTATATTTTGGACACCATATTGTCATGTTGTTTTGAATCGAATTTGCAACCTATTAAAATGTTTTTTTTTTATAAGAGCTATGTTCTAATCATATTGTCTCTGATCCTTATGTTATCCCTGCTTTTAACAAGTATGAGAATACACATTTTTTTTCCTTATTAAAGATCATCTTGATAATTCCAGATCTCTGTTGAGGACATTTGGAATCTCAGTCTTCTCATAAAATTAACCATAGCTCTATAACACATTTTATTTTATAAATGATGTTTCTCACAATAAATCTACAAGGAAAACAGTGCTTTCTACACTCCTCAAAATAATAAATAATCAAAATAATAACCCAAAATAAAATATATGTTCTTGGCTTCATGTTATTCACAAATTTTATTAGTATGTCATGTTCATCCAAATCATTGAAAATGATGAGGGTGCTGATGACATTTAGAAAGTATTTCAAGGTTTGTATAGGTTACTAGATGTTAATTTATTACATCCTTCAACAATCCTGTGAGGTAGGTACTCTTACTCTCCCTCTTTTATATATGGGAAAACTGAAACAGAGAAGTTAAATGATTTGACCAGAGTCAAACAACTAGCCAATGTCTTAAGCAGGATAGTAACTTGGTCTTCCTACTTCCATGTCTTGCATTCTATCCTTTGCACTGCCTTAGTTGCCTCACGACAAAAATTTTGAACAGAAGGACAAATCCCTGGACCAATCCAATAGGAATTTCCTTCCAGATGGAAAATATTTTCTTCATCTTTCAATACATTTCCCATTCATTGAATCACAGTGTCATCCAGGTCATATCTCTTCATGCTTCTCACAATGACATTGGGAGACACTAATAAATACCTTATTGTAATATATGTATATATACAAAGAATGAAATAATTTCTACTCACAATTAATTTCTATTGCAATTGGGAAGACAAGAAGTGCATACAAGCATATATACCACATATATATAAAGAGAAGAGATTCAAATGTATATAAAGTAATTCCATACTAGGTAATTTTTGAGGATGGACTTTAGTACTTGTGTGGATCAGGATTTCTTTTCTGTCCTGGATCTACCTCTTAACAATCTGAAGGCTCCTGGGGTAATTCATTTCACCTTCTGGAAACTTTTTCCAGATCTGTAAAATGTAGAAGTTGATTAAATCTCTTCCTTTCATTCTCTAACTATGATTTTTGTCAAAAAAAAATAAAGAAATAATATTAGTCTTTCATAATATGATCATCATGAAGCCATTCTGACTTTTACAGATCCTTTTCTGTTATGTTGTTGTTGCTGAATTGTTTCAGTCATATCTGACTCTCCTTTTCTTGGTGAAGATGCTGGAATGATTTACTATTTCTTTCTCCAGTTCATTTCACAGATGAGGAATACTGAGGCAAGCAGGGTTATGTAACTTAACCAGGGTCCCACATCTAGCATGATCTGAGGCTTGATTTGAATTCAGACCTGACTCCAGGCCCGTTTCTCAATCCACTGTGACACATAGCTGTTCTCTTCCTTTTCTTGGGATTTACAAATTGTCTTTAATAACATATTACAAAATTTTACCAGGAATAAACAATAAAATCCTTGTCCTCTAATTTGAGAATCTCAGCTTCTTTTTGAAATCATTTCTGCCCCCTGTCTAATGGCATATCTATTGATCCATTCCAGGCCTGAATGATCACTTACAATGATTCAGCAAGTAATCACAGATTATTTTTTGGACCTTATAATGTAATTTATTCAGACCATAAGGCTTGAATAACAGGAGATCATATCCAATGCTTCTTTTATCTTCCTCAGAATTTCTTTTTTTTTTTTAAGATTTTCTAAGGCAATGGGGTTAAGTGGCTTGCCTAAGGCCACATGGCTAGGTAATTATTATTAAGTGTCTGAGGCTGGATTTGAACTCAGGTGCTCCTGACTCCAAGGCCAGTACTCTATCCACTGTGCCACCTACCCGTCCCTTCCTCAGAATTTTTAATATAGCTCCATGCATATATAGATAATAAATATTTTGTAGGGAGTATAATCCTCTGTTATCCATATAATTGAAGGTATCAGAATAAAGAGGAGGAGTGGGGAGAGCACATCAACATTACCAAGAGAGTAGAGAAGAGTGTGTTGGTGAAAATCCTAGACCAGTGAAATTTTTGAGGATATCTAACTTCTTTGCAGCTACATTTTGAAGATGGTTTAGTCATAATTTATCCAATAAAACCTTTGTGATTCAGGCACTCTTAGATTTACCACAAGGTCAGAGTGCACAGTCTGTTCCAATGGTCAGTCAATTTAGTTTTAGAAAATTCTTCTTTCTGTCATTCATTAGGGAAGTTTCTCTCACAGAGATAGTATTTCTAGAAGTAATGAATATATCTCCTTTCCTATCAATAAAGCTGTGATTTACAGTATTTAATCTAGTTGAAAGGCAAGAAAAATGAAAGTGCGCATACAGGAAAAATGATTGTATAATAAAAAGGGCATACACCCCAAATTCTTCCTAATATGTATAGTATTAACCTGGCACAGAGCTTTATTTGCTACACACAGCAGCCATCAATCAGGATAATGGAGAGGCAAAGACTTCCCTAGTCTCTTGCTCAGTGTCTGAGTGTCTGACCCACTAGGATACATGGTTTCTACAGGACAAATAGCATGAAAATCATGGCATAATTCCTTCCTTTTTGTCTCATTTAGTGGCATGGCTCCACTTTCCTGCTCCTATCTTGCCCAGATCTATTATATCCCATCTGTGCCTTGTACCTAACCCTGAATTCTGCTTTTTTGCACAATAGTCATACCAAATTTATTGAGAAAAGATTGTTAATTTTGTTCCCATTTCTCTAGGGTTCTAAGGAAGCAAGACCTCATTGGCATCATTTTGTGTTTTCTCTTCTTCTTGCTACTGAGAAAAAAAGCTACAGTTTTTCTGTAGTTTCTTCAGTGATGTTCTTTCTGACTGTAGATAACCTAATAACAGGTGTACCCTGCACAGACATATAGTTCTATTTACATGCACTGGGGAAGCTTATACTACTAAGAATTATAGGATTATAGAATCACAGAGTTGGAAGGGATTTTCGGCATCACCTAATCCATTCCTCTACCCTGTACATATTAATCCCCTTTACAATATACACCACCAAATTCTTCCTTATGTATATATATATATATATATATATATATATATGTATATATATATTCATCTATAATCTATCTTTGCTTGCAGCACCCAGAGCTTTATCATGAGGAGTTAGACAATAGCATTCCCTCTTTCCTGAGTGCTACTTTTCACCAGCATCCAACACATCTGTACTCTCCCTTCAAATAATTACTTAGCACACACACAGAACTCTTTAGATAATATCACTGGAAAGATAGCATGGAATGGTAAATAGACTAGACTCAGTAAGGAAGATTTAGGTTTCCATACCCCAAGTGATGGCAAAGTGTCATTTGGTTACAATTCACAAGCCACAAAGCTCTCTAAGTCTGTTTCTCCATCTATAAAATTGGGATAATTGTGCCTGTTGAATATATTTCACAGGGTGTTTGTTAAGTATAAAAAACATAACCTATGTGAAGGAATTGGCCGACTAAAGTATGATGGCTATTTATGATTGTCTCAAAGCCACCTATTTTAGACTGCCAAAGACAACTTGGTGAGTAGAAAAGTTGACTCCATTAAAGAGAAGAAAGATTATACCACCAAAGATAGTTAAGGAGAGAAAATTAATGATTGAATCATATTGAATCATAGTCATCTGTTATAAAACTTGCTTCTTTTTATCTAGGAAATTTCTGAAATAGGAAAATTGGCTTGTTTATTTACTATTGTCTACATTAATCAGTTTTTACTTTTAAAAAACTATATGGATATATTAGTATTTTTCTTCAGAAAATGCAAATAACAAATTCTAGAGGGGATGTGAAAAATTCAGGACACTAATTTGCTGGTGATGGAATTGTGAACTAATCCAATTGGGAACTTTACCATGACATGAGTAATACGAGCCAGCAATTCCACTCTTAGTTCATATCCCAAAGAGATCAAATAAAGGGGAAAAGGATCTATGTGTACAGAATAGCATAGTGGCAAAGATTTGGAAATATAAGTGATATCCATCATTTAGGGAATGACCGAACAAGTTGTGGTCTATGATCATAACGGAATCCTGCCACACTATAAAAAATGACAAGCAGGGTTTCAGGAAAAACCCATGAAGAAATATAAGTTCATGCAAAGTGAAGTGGCTAATATGGAAACATTTTGCATAACCTCTCACGTATAATTGTAATGAAATTGCTTGCCTTCTCAAAGTGGGGTGAGGGAGAGAATTTAGAATTCATTTTTTTTGATGATTGTTAATTTTTTACAAGTATGAAAATTATTCAATGAGATAAAAATAAGGGTTTGAAATTGCTATAAGCAATAATAGAAACTTTTGTCAAAAATTCTCTATACTCCCCATGCACCTATTATATTTTACCCAACTAAATGATATCCTTTATAGGACACATTCTTCATTCATTTCAATTTAACAAACATTATTAAACACCTTCAGTGTACAGAGAATTCTGTTAGTGAATAAAAAAAAAGAATGAGAACTAGACCTTGAGTTTAAAATCTAGTACAGGACTGAATCTAATTCACATATTTTTGAACTACAATAGTATTATACCATCTATAATGCAATTTTGAATGTAACAATTACCCGAGAAATAACATAGAAAAGAGATGAAAGATTCAGAATGCAGAGCTCCTTTTAGCTGGACAGAGCAGAGAAGGTTTCAAGTTGCTGATTGCCCTTAGCTTGGCCCTTGAAGAAACCACAATGGGTGATTGCCAGGTATAGAGAAGCATCTGCACAGGTGCAAGGAAAAATGAGATCAGGAAGCAGCTGGCAATCGGGTTGGCTATAGAGTGTGTAGGGAGTTGGCCAACACGTTTGGTTCACTGCTCCCTACACACATGCTTACTGAAAGATTTGGCTGGATAACATGGAGTATGAAATAAGGCTGAAAAGGCAGAATGGAGCAAGTTTAGGAAATGCATTGAAAGTCAGGCACAGGATTGTGTATACTCTCATGAAAGAAATGGGGAGCTACTGAATATCTGAAATTATATCATCAGACCTATACATTAGGGAGATGAGTTTTGGTAATGCTAAGTAATGGAAAATTAGGTTTGGATTTTAAAAAATGAAGATTTTTCTCTGAAAGCTCTATTAGTGAGGACAGATACTAGAAACAAAGAAAATGTTTAGGAGACTTTTACAACAAATGATCTAAGTGGTAGGTAATAAATGATTGAACTAGTGGTTTGGCAGTCATAAAGCAAAGGAAGAGACAGATGTGAGAAACAGTGCTGAGGAAGAGTTGACAGGAATTTGCACCTGATTGAATGTGAGATGGTGAGTGAAAGAGGACTAAAAATGATGTTAAGGCTTCAAATTTGGTGACTGCAACGATGGTAAGATCAATACCACTAAGAAAGTTAACAGAGATGGTAGACTTTTGGAGGAAGAAAATGGGATTAATTTTGTTTAGGATACTGTGAAAGCATTCACTTAGAGATGTCCAGCAGATAGTTGGGAATACAACAATAAATCAGAATGGAGATGGGATCCTAGATATTAGAGTTATTTGCAAAGTGGTCGTAATTGAAGAAACTGGAAGAGATTGTTAAGGGGGGGTAATGGTATAGAAAGAAGAGGACTGAAAGGAGAGAAGAATCCTGAAGGACTCTCAAATTTAAGGGATAAGAGGAAGCAGAATTCATGAAGATGTGGCAGTTGAATGAACCACAGTAGATTAGCATCATAGAAGCCAAGGGCTCAGAGTATCAAGGAGCTAAGTTGGAAATGCCATAAAATTCCATTGCTTAGGATAAAGGAAGATAAGTTTGTGAAAAGGCTTCTTGTAATTAAGAGGTCTGTGGTGTGACCTTGAAACAAAGCAGTTTGAGTAGAATAAGGAAGTTCAGATTCTAAGGAGTTGAGAATTATGTGTAGACTAAGTATAGACTCCTTTTTTTTCAGAAGCTTGTTAGTAAAAGGGAAGCAGCAAATAGAAACCTATTTCTGAAGACTGGATCTAGAGAAACGTTTTTTTTTTTTGTTTTGTTTTAACAACAATAATTAGATTGCTTTCCGTTATAGTAGGGAAAAACCAGAACTGAGCTCTGCTTCTGCTTTATCCTCTCTCCAATTTTGGACCAAATTCCCTCATTATCTCCTTTTTGTTTTTCCATTTTTGTTTCCATATTTAGAAAAGAGGATGAGAAGAAAGATAAGAGACAAAAAAAGACAAGTAGTGTTGAGGGTTGAACAGCAAGATGGTATAGTGGATAGAGCAGCAGGCCTAGTATCATGAAGACTCATTTCCCTGAGCTCAACTCTTCCCTCAGACACTTAACTAGCTATGTGACCCTGGACAAGTCTCATAACCCAGTTGCCTCAGTTTCCCCATCTGTAAAATGAACTAAAGAAGGAAATGACAAACCACTCAAATATCTTTACTACAAGAATCCCAAATGGGTTCACAAAGAGTCAGACATGACCAAAACAAGTGAAAAATAATAATAGGGCTAATGATTACACCATAGTAATATTTTGGATAGAAGCCTATATTTAGTAAGAGAAAATTAAAACTTTTTCTCAAAGAACAGGAAGCCATTATCCTTTGAATGACCTCAAAGTTTGAATATAATTCGATATTTATTCAACACCAACAACACAGAGGCACTTCAAATAGATAAACATAGGTTAATCTAACACCCTAGAATATTCAAAGCACCTTAAAGATACTGTTTAATATATCCTCACAAAACACTGTGTCTTTGGGAAAGGAAGGCAAACACATTTATCCCAACTTATAGATGGGAAAAACGAAGTTTGGAACTGATTGACTTCTGCAAGGTCATTGAGAAAATTCGTCAGAACTCATCTTCATAAATTCAGGCCTTCCTCCTAATACCCATCCCTGTTTTAAATGACCAGTTAGTCTGTTTCTCTCTCTCTCTCTTCCTCTTTTCTTTTTATTATGTTTCTACCACCCATACTTCATTCTTTTTATTTCCTTGTCTTTCTCTTTCTTTTTTATCTTTTTCTCCTGTTTCTTTCTTCTTCTTTCTTTTTTTCTCTCTTTTTATCTTCTTGTCTCCTCATTCCCCTTGGACCATTCTGTGGCCAATTCTCTCCCTACTCTTTCAGTTCCTATTACATTTCAACTCCTTCTCCAGAAAAAGTCACAGAATAGAAGGAAGGAGGCAGTCAGTATTCAGCGGGTGCCTTTCTTTTTGGCCTCAGCAGAGGAGCCCAGAGCAGGCTCTCACCTCTCCTCATTGAGGATACCAACTGCTTCTGGGCTGAATCACTGCTTTGTATTCAGTCAGGGGCTGCGGAGTATTCCCAGTGTATTTATTTTCTGTTCCTGAGCTGAATGCCTGGTGTTTCTTTGTCCTGTTGCCTTCTGTGAAGGAGGGAAATGAGAGGAGGAGGAGGAGGGGCCCTTGCTCTAATAAAGCTTTCTCTTATTCCCAGGAACCAGTGCCTTAAAGTTTCTTCACTCAGATTTCCCTTCTCTTCTACCCTCACTTTTAATTGGATCTAGGCCCCAGAGAGAACAAGTTTGTTAATGGGATGTCTAAGGAGAGAGAGAGAGAGAGAGAGAGAGAGAGAGAGAGAGAGAGAGAGAGAGAGAGAGAGAGAGAGAGAGAGAGAGAGAGAGAGAGAGAGAGAGAGAGAGTGTTAGTTCTATGTGGGCTGTTCTACTTGGTCTGCCTGGGAAGACAGGAGACTTACAGGTTGGACTAGAAAGAGAAGCTGTTTCTCTTCTCTTGAGGAACCCCCTGATCCCTTCTAACACAATCTTTAAGGGGTATTGCTCTTGAATCTTGTTACTATATATGCAAAGATTATATATTATTTTTTTATTTATTATTACCTATGTTATAATGTTAACTATATATATGATAATCACCTGAAAATAACCCCAACTTACAAGATATTTTGGTTTGGAAATAGGGGATATCTCCTCACATCTACCTTTTTTATTATTTATTAATTTCTCTAGTTGATAGGTGATAGTTCCTTAGATAATCATGAAATCTGACAAAGATTTGACAGGTCAATTAATGAGAACAAGTACATAATTTTTGTAGAACACTAACCCTGGCACTACAGAATAAGCAATAAAGGAAGTAGGTGATCAGAGGTCCAGGCTTTAGGAACTTTTCCATCAACAAAATATTTCAAAACATGCACGTATATACCCACGGCAAACCACTTCAATATCTTTGCTAAGAAAATTCCAAATAGGCTCACAAAGAATAAGACAGGACTGAAACAATTGAACACAACCAACAGTATAGGAGATATTTTTTTTAAATGTGCGAGACAGAGTTGTTTGCCCTCAAAGAACATAAGAGAAAGGAGAAACTTAAATTCAAAATCTGGAATCTACTCTTGAATAGTTTGAAACCCCAGGTTGTTTTCTTAACCTCAATGAATATGAGTTTCATTATCCATAAAACAGAACTTATATCTGTTCTTTATACTTTGTATAAGTATATTTGTAAGTATAAAGTTTTACATATAATATATAAATATGTAAGTATAAAGTTTTATAAATAGACAAATATATATATATATATATATATATTTATATTTTAACAATACTTATTGTAATCTGAATATTCCAAAGGATCATGAATCTTGGTTTTCTTTTAATTTTGGTTTTCTTCTAGGTATAGGTTGCAATCTATCCATGCTGGTCTATCCTATACAATAATATATCTATATTCTGAAGAATATCATAATAATATATTATATTATTATAATGTATGACATCTTAGCATATGTTTGCTCCTTGGTGTTCACTCAGTTTTATTTTCTTTTAAATTTATTTATTTTCATCCATATGCATATGTATATTTTTAAGTTACAAAATTTCCTTCCATCTTCCATTCCCACCCCACCCCCTCAGTGTCGAGGTTAGCATTGTACATACATATTTTTAGAATAACATGTTTACATATTAGTCATGTTTAGTATGAAAAATTAGGATTAAGGGAAAGAAATACATAAGAAATAATTTTTATAAAGTGTTCATCAGATTTTGAAGGGTTGGTTTTTCTTTTTTTATGTTTTGTTTTTCTTCCTCTGAATGGGGATAACATTGTCTACAGGTGGTCTAATATAGTTGTCCTAGGTCTCTGTACTATTGAGAGGTGCTGCTTCCGTTAAGGTTGATCATCTCACAATGTTGTTAATGGTTCATGCAGTTTTCAAAGGGTTTTCTCTTTCCTCAATTTCCCTTGATATCTGAAGGATATCAGTTCAATTTATAGGATGTCCATCCTGATTTTTTCTTGCCTTTGCCATATCACCAACCTGTCTTTTTCTTTTTTTGGATATTTCTCTGGTGATATCTTTTACATGACTTCTCTTACATAATTCCTCATTTGTATTGCTTTGTGACACTTACACACCCAGCATGAGTTTTTCTCTTGCCCTATGGGTTATCCTCAATTTAATTTCTTCAGTAATTGTAGTAGTGCTTCAGGATTTGCAACCATATATAGTATCATTGCAAGAATATTTTAAAAAATGAGACTGTTTGAAACAGAAACTTAGGATCATTAAAAAAAAACTTTGCAATGCTCCCTAGTTAATCTAGGCCAATTTTCTCTTCCTTTTTAAAACTAAAGTATAGTTGAGAAGCCAATATAAAAATATAGTTAAAAATTCAAAAGTCACTTTATATCATGACATTAAAGGCAAGTCTTAAAAAGATTTGTTTTTAAGGTCTATTTATTTCACAGACATGGGAGGTTCTGTAGCACAAAAAACCCTTGCTCCATTTTATAGTGTTTGAGAATTGGGGAGCAGGGCTGAAGAATAGTACTGAGGGGTTAAATGACTTTAATATGGTCATGAAGGTAGTATGGATCAATTGCAGAATCTGAATAAAGGATGCAGGTAGTAGGAGACTTCTGTGGGTTGTGATTATCAGCATCAAATAAAATTCCATCACTGAGGAGGATACAGAACCATTTCAGGAATTTGGATCTTATGCAGCATATGATTGGTAATTATTGATGGCTTTTAATAATAAAAGTAACATGCCCAAACTGTACTAAGAGTCAGGATGTCATTAGTTCAAGTACTGCCTCAGATACTAACAGGCAAAATAAAATAAAATTCTAGTAATTTTTTATATTTTTAAAAATAAGTTTATTTATTTTTGTCATTCATTTTTTGAAATTTTGAGTTCTAAATTTCTTTTCTCTCTCCTCCCTCACTCAATTGAAAAGACAGGAAATGGGATGTTACTTGTATATGTAAAATCATATAAAACGTATTTCCATATGAGTCATGTTCCAAAAAATGGCATGAAACATATATTGAAAAAAATATTATTTAATCTTTACTCAAGACTGTCAGTTTTCTTTCTGGATGTGGATAACATTTTTCATCATACATCCCTCAGAATTACCTTGAATCATTTGTCTTGATCAGATTAGCTAAGTATTTCATAATTGATCATTGTGCAAATTTTCCTTGTTTGACTCACTTCACTTTGTATCAGTTCATATTAGTTTTTCCAGGTTTTTCTGAACCTATCCAGCTTCTTATTTCTTGGAGCACAAGAGTATTTCATTATAATACCATTTCATATGACCTTAGATGGCTTTGATATTTTTTCTTCTAAAAACTTCCTTTGATTATTTAATCAATTGGGAAATCTCTCATTTTTTTCAGTTCACTATCTATCTGAGAAATCAGGCCTTTATCAAAGAAACTTGCTGTAAAACTATTTCTCAATTTCCTTCTTTCCTTATTTTATCATTGGTTTTGTTTGTGCAAGATCTTTTTAATGTAATATCATCAAAATTTTCCTGTGATTCTTTCAATCTCTTATTTTTATCTTCTTTCCTATGTATTTGGATAATTGTGAAGTTGGGTGGAGGAAAAAAAAACTTATTTTACCACTTCAGTTTTTAGAAAGTTGAGGAGAGAGGAAAGCAAGGACAACTTAGTAACCAACAAGAGGATCTGAAATTTGCTGAATTTCAAAGGAACAGTTTTCCATCTGTAAAACAGAGAAAATTAGGTAGTACATAATCTGCTATTATGAGGATCAAATATGGGATTATATATATATATATATATATATATCCATTTTGAACCTTAGAGTACTATATAAATGCTAGTTATTATTATTTAATACAATGATTGTTATTCATATTATTCTTGACTCCATGGTCAGCCTGCTATCCACTATGGAATGCTTTTTTGAAAACAAGTCAAACAGTTTAAAATGAAATAAAGTTAGAAAGACTTCCTGAATCTATAAGAATACATTAGAAATTCACTTTCTAAAGTGAAACATAGTCCAACTTTCAGTGAACCTCAGAACAACGAAAACCACAAATTCAAGACTATAAGGTAGTTAATGGCAGAGAGATGGTAAGTCAGAGGAAGGAGAGATTATTTCCAATCAGGGTGATTCATTCAGGAAAACTTCAAGGATAAAAAGTTCATATGTAAGCTACATTTTAAAGAATGAGTAGGTTTCCTGTAGACAGAGCAGGGAGAAGTTGACATTTCAGACAGAAAGAACAAATTACATGAACAGAGACTGAAGAAAAGTGGTTTTGTTGGTGAATAGTGTTAAATAACAGAAGAAAGGTAGGTTGGATCCAGACTTGAAAGGTCTTGAATGTTAATATTGATTATACCACCTATTCAAAATTTATGGGAGGGTATGGATATGAGTGGCAAAATGTGGATAGGTTCTAACAGGTTGCTTTTGAAAGGAATACCCATATTGATGAGAATACAGACCTATTTATTTCAGTATAAGCTAAAGAATCTGAATTTCATATAAAATGGAATATCATTGATATTTTAAGGTAGAAGAAGTGACAATCAAAGCAGTGTTATAGAAAGGTTAATCTTAATGCTTCATGCACTGTGGTCTGGGGCAGGGCAGTTGAGATACAATGAGATGAGAGTGTGAAACAGTATAAGTAGAAAGGAAATCTTAGGTGCCAAGACATATTGAAGGAAGAGCTGGCAGTACTTGATGAGTGATCCAATAGAGAAGCAGAGTGGTGAAGAAGAACTTTGAATTAAGTATCAAAAGACCTACATTCTAATTCTAGTTCTGTCAGTTATGTCATTTACTAGCTGTGTGATACTTAACAAAATCCATTTAACCTTTCTGAGCTCATTTTTCCTCATTGGAAAAAAAATAATTATAATTGCATAAAAGATGGGAAAAGGACGATAAAAATACCCTCTCTGCCAATCTCATAGCTTTGTCTTAAGAATTCACTTACTTGGAATCCTTTTTCAATTTGGATTCTATGCTGGACAACAAAATGTGTTTGTAATGTCATCCATGTCAGTGATGCATACTATCATCCATGCCAACATCTAGCTAGTGTAATGCCCGGCATTAAATAAATGCTTGTTGATGGATTGATTCATTGGCTAAATTTTGGGTGCTTCTCCTTTCCATATCTTCCCATAAATCTACCAGGAGGATTATGCATAATATATTTGAGTTTTCTTGAGATTCCATGACTACTATTAGAGCACATAAAATATTCCTTATATTGCTTCTCATGTGTAAGATATTTTAGCTTACTTATGACTAGCATGTGCTTCTCTATTGCCTTTGTGAGTGATCCTCAATTTGTTCTTCACTTGCTAGTATCCCTTGATGTGCTTCCATAACCACATTACTGAAAGATTACTGGTGTTAGAACAAGATATACCTTTGATTCAATAAATCTGCAACTATGAAATGTGCTGTGTGATTTCCTATAGCCATGGACCACAATCATCATCTTGTTCAGTTCTGGAACAAGTTCATTGTCCATTTAGAATTTATCTTTAAAATATTGTATATTGTTTTATATATAGATATACATATATATATATATATATATATATATATATAATAACTTTGACATCTAATTCTACATCATAGTTCAAACTTGTGATCTTCAAAATGGAGGCCATGACGTGGAACAAATTGTGACTAAGGGCCGTATCATCAACCAAAGCTAGCATTTGAAGGGGAAAAGTTGAATTCCATCTCCCAAAAGCCAGTAAGAAGGTTTTTCTTCAACATAATTACATGTATCTTTCACTCCATTATTTCCCAACTTCACTCCATCTCTTCCTACTGCTTTGCAAACTCCAAACTTTGGTCTTTCTATCCCAGTTGTAAACTCCTCAGTACATTTAAAGTCTTATTTACCTCCATCCACCCATATATACATACACACATACAATAGAAGAACTTGTTTATATCTATTTTTATCTATCTATTTATCTTTTGTGATAGGGTATTTCACTAAAAAAGTTTGAGGGCTACTCATTTAGACAGCATGTTCTTCATTCATTTGGTTTGAGCAATGTGTATTGGGAGACAAAAGTCTTTTGAGCCATTCTGTATCCTATTTAGGAGTTTAGTAATATTCCAAGGCTTCATGAAGTCAGCATAAATGAAATCTGTAATAGAAGCATCTGCCAGACTTCACCAGCCACTGGAAATTTCTTTTTAATTTGAATTCTGTGCTGAACAATCTCCATTACAATGGTGAACAATCACCCCAAAATATGATATTTGATATGAATAACTAAGGTGTAGTTGAAGAAATGGATCTCTATTATACCTTTCGAACAATCTTGAATGATTTTTGCATATGACAGACATTTTGCTGGAGGATTTTTAAGGTACTGTCTTGCTCTACCAAATCAATCCTTTTTTATACTCAATTAACAATAAATATACAATTTCAGTCAGTCTCTTTGAGCACATCATTTCTCAAAACCTTTTTTTTTAACATTTTAATTGAGCATGCCCAGAATGTAGATGCAGAAAATAATTTTTTAAATATGGCTTCAATAGCAAAGTAGGCATTATGGGCAAACAATATTCTTTAGGTTGCCTTTTTTAAAAAAATAGCATAATGCTTTTCTGTCTTTATCATTGCTATATTCCCTTATTTCAAAAAAATAATAAATTATTCTTTTATTGCCACAAAGGTTTATGTTGTCCCAGTAAGGATCCCTTCTGTGAAAACATAGTCTAATCAATTTGCTTTTTTCTGTTTTTTTTTTCCTGCAGTGACATTTCTACTTCTTTTATAATATATCCAAGACTGTAATGGTATAGATGTCATGGCTCCACTATTCTTGGTGAAAAGTGTTCATTATAAATACTGATGAATCATTTTCCTTTTTATTAAATTTTGTTTATGGTCCTCCATCCTGTTTTATCTTTAAATGTCAATGGGATGGGGAGGCTAGGTGGCACAATGGATAAGGCACCAGCCCTGGAGTCAGGAGTACCTGGGTTCAAATCCGGTCTCAGACACTTAATAATTACCTAGCTGTGTGGCCTTGGGCAAGCCACTTAATCCCATTTGCCTTGCAAAAGCCCCCCCAAAAAATGTCAATAGGATGACTTCATTTTATTGGGTCTTTTATTTTTAGTTTTTTTTTTTTTTTTTGCAAGGCAAATGGGGTTAAGTGGCTTGCCCAAGGCCACACAGCTAGGTAATTATTAAGTGTCTGAGACCGGCTTTGAACCCAGGTACTCCTGACTCCAGGGTTGGTGCCTTATCCACTGCGCCACCTAGCCACCCCATAAATTGGGTCTTCTAAGTAACTCTTTTCTTACATTGTTTTTTTTTTTAATTTTTGAAGATGGTAATTCTCTAATCTTCTATTGTCTTTCCTCATAATATTTTATGAGTGAGTTTATATTTCAAACTGATATTCTCATTGGCTGTCCTTTTTGTCCTTTTGGCAAAGAGATCAAGTATGTAGTTGCTGAAGGGGTTTCTAGACTGATTTATACCAGTTAAATTTCTTTAGAAATCTCTTAGTCAGATTATTGGAACATAGATAAATAAGAAGATATAGACAATCTATTAAGAACAAAGTATTTGATATTAATATGTGGGATATAATTATGAGAAAGAAGATAAAGATATCTGTAAGGTGTGGAGACTGGCAAACCAGTCTATTGGTGATGCCTTTAGAAAAATCAGAAGCAAAAGGCAGTATTATGAGGTGAGGAAAAGGGAAAGAATATCATGAATTTTGTTTTAGACCTAGGATCTTCTAGAACAAGAGTTCTTAATGATAAAAAAACTAATTATGTTGAAATACAATAATTAACATATATATATATATGTATGCATATATATACACACACACACACATATATATATATGCACCCTCAGTTAAGAATTCAGTCTGGAATGAGATTAACCTCTAAACTATTTTTAATAAGTGACCTGTGATTCTATATTAGACTTTAGGTAATTTTGTCATATTCAGAATAGAAATATTCAGTTGGTAGTTGGAGAATCATGAATGGTTGTCATATACTCAAAGAATTGACAATCTCTTTAGAGTCAGAAAGGATTTTAGAAACCATCAAACCCAATGCTCTCATTTTACAGATAAACTGACTGAGATGCTATGACATGAAATGAATTTCATCAAAAATCACAAAGGTGGAGTCTTGACTCAGTCCACATCTAATGCTTTTTTTCCTCACAGGATCATATTCCTTTCTTGAGTAGAGCAGACAAGGGTGGACAAATAAATTTCATATTCATAGACTTAAATGAACAAAATAGGAGACATACAAGTTAAAAAAATCACAGTATCCCAGACTGACCTTTAATTGTTTTATTTTGTTTTGTTTTACCTCTGTGGTATTATGTTAAAAAAAAGATTAAATATTCAGGGAGAAGAAAAGAAAAAAGTTGGGACTATTCTTTGTGTACCTTTTGCTTATCTTACTACCTGGCCCACAGTAAACAATTAATAAGTGATTGTTGATGTTGATTGCTTACAAGGGTGGAGTAATTTACTTTCCTGCATTCCCTTGGAGGGGTAGCTCAGAGAAGGTAGGAATGCCAGTTATAAAACATCTTCCCTCCTTTACTTTTTTTGAGTAAAGCTTTGAACTATAGGGAACTCCTGGTGAGAAAATTCCCTCTACCAATGTCTTTAAGACCTTGGAATGTAATGATGGTGTCCATAAAATTTTATCATTTGCAGACCCTGGTTTACATTTTTACTGGACTATAGGAAGGACACTGGGATTTATTAGGTAGTGGTAGATTCTCCTAAGAAGAAAGTGATTTTCATCTAATAAAAATATGAAAAGAGATATAAAAGAACTATGTTGCCCTCCTGTCTTCATTTTTCATAATTAAGATTGGCAGGTGAAACAATCTCTCCTTCTACCATCCTCTTAAAGGAATAACCAATTGCAGCAAATGTCCCTTGTTAAAAACCATTTAGATGGGAGTCAAAGCTTGTCTCTCTCTTGCTTTCTCATCCCCGTGTCCTATTTCCGGATTGTGTTTTCTTGTCAGCATTTTCTCTGGTGGATCGATTCCTTCTCAGCTAGTTCCAGTGATTTTTAAGCAAAGAGAGAAACTTACTCTTTGCAGGTGAGAGATAATCAAATTGAATATTACACAGCCCCTGAAGTGCAGGCAGCTGATAACAAGAGCCAAACTCAATATCCTGACAGATGTTGTCTTGGATTGATTAATCTCTCCCCTTACTGTGGTGGAGCCATCCCCAGCATGGGCAGCAAAGATTCTTGGCATAATCCCAAAAGGGTTTCTGTGTACGGCTGTGGTTGGCTCTCAGGAGCAGAACTTTGTCAAATAATAGAGAGAATCTGCTATTTTTAAGAAGAAAATTTAATACCACGAGGCCTTCCTCTGCTCTGAAATTGGACAAAGAAGGGTGCTAGGCTCTCAATTCTTTGTGGTCTTCTGGATAAAAATGTCTTTGCTTCTAGTTTTCATTTGATGAAAATAAAATATGCTATAATAAAATAAAAATAACCCCCAAAACTCTCCTATGAATTTTGATAATGAATGTTGTGTAAGTATGGGTGGAGAGAGAAAAAAAGATGAATGTTGTTGCCAGATAAGATTTTTAGAGAAAGGAGAAAAGAAAGAACAGTAAAGGATTATATAACCATTCAAAACAATTAATGAAGCAATAAAGAAACATTTATTAAACATCAACCATGTACCAAACACAGGATTCTAGTTGATTTAAGACTGAGGAGGAAAAGATAAGTACTTTGACTTGAATCCACTCTCAGAAATGCCTTGGGGACATGGGAGAAAAAGGTCTTAATCTCTAAAGCACAAATACCCAGAAACTTCCCTTATATTCCCCCATGTCCCATGGCTTCTTTTGAGTTTTTAAATCTAGAAGTAGAAACTCATTTGAATTATAATCCTGTTTCTTTCAATTTATGAATGATTTTTGAAGTGTCAGTGCAAGGAAATACTGGAAAGTCTTTGTCTTGTGATTTTGAAGAAAAATCTTCGAATTTGGGAGAAATATTTATTTCTAAATTTTATTGCATCTTTCTTCCTGATCTGTAACTTCTTATCTTTCCTCCTTTTTCATGCTCTGTTTTTGTTGGGCTCCTGGTTGTATCCTTCTTCTGAAGTCCCAGTTCCAGGAGTCCCTCATTTACATTCTGTCTAACTCCCTATGATGTCTATATCAGACAGCATTATAATGTAGTATGAAGGGTAAAGAACTATTATTGTTTATTATGAGATTGAGTCTGCAGTTTACCGCCTGAAAGGTTCAAATGCTTCCAGCCCGCACTAGTCTGCAGTAAGCATCTGCACACATAACTTGGGGGCATGGTATCACCTCTCTCTCTCTCTTGAACAAAAATGAACTGGGCAATACATCTTGCTTCAACTCTTGAAACAGTCACTCAAAGGAATTATATTAAACAAGATGAAACTCTGTACAGAGCTTCAGTGGTCCACTGACTCTGGCTCTAGGGCAGGTTCAGAAACTTGCCTCATAGATTTGGTTTAGTTTGAACTGAACATAATCAGGGTTAGTACTCAGAAAATTTGAGAAGTAGGTGAAATTTTTATTCAGTACTCTCCATTCTCTCTATAGCTTTTTCCCTCTTTGCAATATACCTCATTCCTGTTAAATATATTCATGCTATCCTATCTCTCTGGTTAATAAAGAAAAATACCTTAAAGTGTTAGGGACTTAATATGCTTTCCTCTTCCAGAAATAATCCCATTTTCTCCTTCCTTATTTTGTTTTGCAAGGCAGTGGGGTTAAGTGGCTTGTCCATCTAGGTAATTATTAAGTGTCTGAGGTTGGATTTGAACTCAGGTACTTCTGATGCCAGGGCTAGTGCTTTTATCTACCGTGCCACCTAGCTGCCCCCAATAATCACATTTTTAAGAAAAGGATTCATTGTGGGAAATGGACTTAAGTGGAGAGAGTCTTGAGACCCATTGCAGTGTCTGAGCTACCTCAGGGCTGACTTCTCAAACTAAAAGTCATAGTTCCCTGTCTCACCATCTATGTTCTTTCTACCATGTTCTTGGGGTTGAGACTCTCTGATTGTGCCCATAACTAGATGCATTCTGGAGTTAATTTAGGATTTAAACAACTTGCTTCAATGTTTCAATTAAACTGCTAGGGTTGGCCTGAACTAGAACTAATAAGTTGTCAACAGATGCAGAGAATCTTGTTTTATATATCTGTATCGAGTGGCTACAGGGCAAATGAGATTCTGCTTTCTTCCAACAAAGGTCTATTCTTGAATAAGTGGCCCCAGGGAGAATCTGAGAGACATACTTTTTCCTTCTCTAACATAGTAAGAACCTAGCTAGATGTACTGTAACTATAGATTGTCAAGAGAATTGGGGGATCTGAAAAATTCCTGAATGCCCCTTCCTTCAGAGAGCAGTTAGTGAATCTCTGTAAATAAGCTCTCCTCTCCCTCCATTCAGTCCCTCCAAAGCATTTCACAGCTCCTTAATTAGACATATGTCCTCTGTTTATTACCATTTAAAAGGGCAAGTGGTTAATGTCCCACTGTTGAAAATTCCTAGTAATTAATTATTAACTCAATAGGCCCAGCTACTTCTCTACCTACCTCATCGTTCGTTGTATCGCTCTCTATTTATACATTAATATAGAGTAATTAGATGATGGCAGGGAGAAGTACCTCAGAGCCAGCCGGTGTCATCTGCATTACAATGGATCTATTGCTACTTCTTCCAGTCATCTTTTTTTTTTTCCTGGGCATCCACAGGGAAGAATAGAGGAGACTTGATTCCATCAAGAACTGGCCACCCCTCCAACCTCCACCCCCCACTTGCTAGGTCACAGAGGCAATTTCCAATCAGTTCGAGGCCCCTGCTTTAGAGGGAGAAAAATGCAAAGGCTTGCTACTGCCTTCATCTTTAATGGGGAGATGCGATGAAGGGAAACTACAGATCCCAGCATGCAATGCAGCTTGGTTGCTCTGATCAAAAGGAAACTTTACATAGAGAGATGTTTAATCTCTCTGGGATGTAACTCAGCAATGAAAATGAGGACAGCCAGAGGTCACTTTGAAGAGCGGCTCTGCCCGAGTTGGTCTGCAAGCTACACTTTGCCCACCCCTGACTTACATCATGCTTCAAGGATGGGAAAGAAAAATGCTTAACAAACAGCTGGTGGTTAAGCTTTTACAGTGGCTCATAACAATGTCAATGATAACGTAATACTTTGTACTTAAAAGGGTCTCTCATCCGAGGAAGTGTAAAAGCTTTCCACCTGATAACTCATTATAGCTCCCAACATCCTTGTGAGGTATGGACCAGGCACATTTTATCTCTAGTCTACAGATAGAGAAACTGATGACAGGAGGGTTGAATTGCTTTTGCCATGGTTATACAATGATTCAGTTACAGTCTTGGGAGGAGAACTTCTGTTTTCTCTCCGTAGAGTTACCCCGATTCGACTGGACCACAAGTTCAATAGTACAAATATTTTTCAAAACCAGTTTTCTCTTTTTTCTCCCAGATGAAATTGTCATCAGCCAGCCAGATGGCTTGAATTTTCGGTACCAACAATAAGAAATGTATTTTCTCTCTTTAATTGTGTGGTATATTCTAAGTGTACCACTTTTAATCTTAATCTTAAGGTTGGCAATATTTGTTAGAAGTTGAAAAGTGAGCTAATAATAATCTAGAGAATATGTTGAAAACATGGTAGCTGGTTAGCAATACCCTAGAGGATATGTTGAAATTTCAATTGCTTAGATTTAATGCTTTGCTGTAAAAGAATTTTGTCCTTTCCCAAAATCTTAATCATATCCATCAGGACTAGATTTAGGAGAAACAGATTATATTAGGATAATATTTAAATCTGCAAGGTACCTGAGGACCATCTTATTTCAGAATTTCAGAGATGGAAGGGGGCTCAGAGATCATCTTCTCAAGTCCATGTTTTGACAACATCTCTACAACATACCTGAAAAAATTGCAATCTAACTTTTAATTAAAGACCTCCAATGATGTAGAATCTGGTATGCTCCGAGACATCCATACCACTATTCTTTTAGAAGTTTTTCTTTGCTCTGGGTTATCTGTCCTCTAGAATCAAACAAAATAGGTCAAATTTCTCCCCTCTAATAGTTATTCAAATACATTCAAACATCTATTAATCCCTCCCCACTCTGAATTTTCTCTAAGGTAAATAAACACCCCCAATTTGTAGAACTGATCTTAAGTTATTATGAACTTGAACCCTTCCAGCTGCTTCTCCCATCTATATATTCTTTAGGTTATCAATGTCCTTGCTAAAACATGCCACCTAGAAGGTTTATGCTCCTGACCTGATATTTTAGAAGGAGCTCTAGAAGGGTAAAGTGCATTGGCCTTTGGATTGTGTTCACCTTGGTTCATTTGCAGATTCTAGTTTGCAAGATCATTTTCTTATATGACAAAGTAAACAGTGTGTTGCAAGTCATGCACCAAAGTCATAAAAGATGACAAAAAATGCAATAACATCTAAATGTTCTTAAAAGGAGCTTGGAAAAGGTTTGTATTTTATCCCTAATTGCCAGAAATCTACCTGGTTCCAGTCCTGAAGCCTGGTATTTGGAAACATGGATTTGAGTCCAAGGATAAGATGTAGGCAAAGAGTTGAAGAACAGTATTGAAGTGGGAACAGTATGTAATTTAGGAAATGTATTTAATGTTCTTCCTGACACTACTTTTTGTCAGGCAAAGAGGGCAAGTCTTTTTTCCTTTCTCTTCTTGTCTGCCTAGATATTTTAAACAAAATTTACTTATTGGTCTGAGGATAATAATGATCAGTAAACACAAACATTTCATTATACAAAAAGGAACAAGAAAAAGGCTAAAAGGCTTGTGTAACAAACTTCTGTTATTTAGTTTTTTAAAAAAACAAATCAATCTTTCTCATTCTTTTATCTCTATTCACATATATATATTTATATATATGTGATATGTATACACTTCTTGCAAAACAAATTTTATATATTTACATATATATATATAAGTGTATTTCATAAAATTGTAAATGTTATATATAATTTAATGGGGTAGTAACAAAAAACATTCTATTTATATACCCTTCTGCAGTTGCACTTTTTTGTTTCCTCCTGTGCATTTTTCTGCAAGAGCTGAAGTTAATTCAGTTTTTTGCTGTAAATATGACTGGCTCTATCTGCATATCTCAGCCTTCCAGAATCTGCTTTGCCAACCCTTAGTTATGTGTGTGGGAATCTAGGGTTTGAGTAGATATCTCCCTGCTGTATCAACATAGCTTCTTTATTTTCAAGAGATATATTGTTTTAGAGTAGGAGTTTGCAACTTTTGTTTATGTCATGGATCCTGTTTTGACTCTCCACTAAAGTCTATGAATCTCTTCTCAAAATAATGTTTTAAATGCATAAATTGAAATATATATATATATATATATATACATTTAGAAAAGAAGTCAATTTACATATTATATAAATTATAGCATATAAATTTTATTACATGTAAATTTATATTTTTAAGTATTTTTTCCATGGACCCCCAAATTAAGAATTCTCCTATTAAAATATAAATCTATAGAATATGGTGTGGAGAATTTCCTATTTTACTTCCTGATTCCCAATACAATAAAAACACTTCTCTACCTAGTCTCCTGTCCTATGTCCCCTGTCCCCTATGTCTTCTAGCCTGGTGCCTTTCTCATTTTCAACTGTCCTCTATTTTCTGTCCACTGAAAATTCATTCTCAGTTTTTTATTTCTGTTTATAGTCTTTATTCTTGGCTGATACCCAGGAATCAAATTTTACTAGTTGAAATTTCTTTAGTTTTGTTTCCTTGTGATGAAATTTCCCTTCTAGCTATTTCCACCATCTAGTGTATGGTGTAGACCTCTAGAACCCCCTAAGTCTGGTTTACCCCTACTATTCCTTCTAGTTCCCTTAGTTCAGACTCCTCTATTTGAACCTCCCTATAGAAGGCAATAATGGACATTGTTTTCTACTCATTGTCAGAAATAGTCTGTTTGATACTACCAATGACACTATAATCAATCATTTTGTTCTCTCTCTATTACTAGCTCTAACTTGTTCTACACCTCAGGGTGAATCATCATGAGGCAGACATGGCCCTCAATATCTTGGCACTATATCTCAAAGAATAAACATAGTGACAGTAATTATAAATAAAAATGAAATAGTCTACAACATCAACATAGTTTTACTACGCCTCTACACAAGCACCCAACAATAATCATATAGGGTCACATCATTCTAAAATACTACACTGCTACCAATGAGATACTTTTTAAAATCTAAATTTCTTTATCATTTACTTCTTCATTTAGGTAGAAAAATAGAGTAGACATAGAAGACTTATTACCCTTTAAAGCTGAGTTGAAAATTCAGCAATCGACAAAAAATTTATTATTTTTCTGAGTTGTTCAACATCTAGTTTTCCCAAAGATCTAAAACTTAACTTTTCCAAGTCAGAAAAAGATAAATGGCTGAGGTCTTTTTTTTTTCTACTTTATATTTATTTTCATGCCATAGTACATCTTTGGACCTAATGGTGAAGCTATTTATGTTTTGCCCTGGAAAGTCTACCAGGTTTTCTATAGATATCTGTTTTCCTTAGATTTGAGGGCTATATAGATGGGGGAAAAAAGATACATAAATAATATTCTGAGATAGGCAGATGGATGGAAGATAAATAGACTGAGAAAACTATGAATGGATGATGAATTGATAAGAATGTACTGTGTGTCCCCTTTACAGATAAATATGCTTGAGATTTTTTTTTATCAATCATTATGTGCAATTTGAAATTAAAATGAAAAATATTCAATTAGTGAAGGCAGAAAGTTAAATTTTCCACAGACTCTCAGAGCAGATGCCTGGGGATCTAAAGACAGGTGGCTCAAGCAATTACTAAAAAGAGCCATCACTTTCTTGCCTTTCTAATTTTCCAGACCCCCCCCCCTTTTCTTTGCATAATTCCCCTTCTCTCTTTATTCACCATTTATAAATTCTAGCTTTCATTCCCCCTTTTCACTTCACTTACATCTCTCCTTGCCTTCCCCATCTATTTCTCCTTCCATTTTTTCCCCTTCTCATCTTGAGGCAGCCTGGTGTTGCATATAGAGCATTCAGTTTGGTATCAAGTCTTGGGTTCTAATTGTCCTTCAGATATGTAATGGTTGAGTGATCCTAGGCAAGTCTTTTAATACTTCTATATGTTAGAGTCCTCTCATGTAAAATGGGAAGATTAGACCCAGTTACCTAGAGTCACTAAGAACTGGTCCCATCTAGCTCTAAATCTGTGATTATTAAAAAAACAATTTTTAAAAGTCATCCTTAGTTCATAAGAGAAGTCTTTACTTTCGACCCTCTCTATAAAGAAATGGAGTGAAGATCAGAATGAGAAGAGAAAGGAGAGGGAAAAATATATGTACCATTTAGAATTTTAATGATTTTTTTCACTCATAGCATTATTTTGCTGTCTGAATGGCAAACTAAGAAAAACAAGGGAAGCAAGAGAGTGGGAAAAGAAATCAAAGAGAGAATTGGGTGCCCTAAAGGACTTAGGGTTGGAATTCCAAGAAAAATAGAGAGAAAATGCAGTGAGAAACAGTTTGAAAATAAAAAAATAAGGAAACAGGAGGTCAACCCTGTGAGTCATGATCATGGGAAGTTAAAATCAAATGACTTAATAATAATAATTCTCATGCATATATACATACATACAAATAACTTATAAAATACTTTTCACATAACATTCCTGCAAAGTGGGTATATTAATTATCCATTTTATAAGTGAGGAAAAATGAGGGTAAGTTCTTGGCTGAGGTCAAATAGATAATAAATGTTAATGCCAAAATCTGAATTCACATCCTAGACTTCATCTATTATAAAAGACATATAAAAGACATTCTTTTCTTTCAGAAAAAGAAATCTCACATCAGGTTAATGTTATTCATTTATTATATTTGCTGTTTTCAGTCTCACATCTTTGAGTTTCCTCTACAGGACTACTTTCAAAGCAAAGGAGAGACTAGAGTTTAGATAACTGAGTTTTTTGTATGATTTATTCATTTTTGATACCCTTAACCTGTACTATTGCTCTCATGAAATCCCCTAGATTTATGAGAACCCCAAAGAAACACTGTATTTAAAGGCTGAAAGCAATTTGGAGGACATGTTGCTCGTTGGCCTTTTATTTCTTGGCAGTTTTCCACTTCCAGAATTTAGCCAGAGCTAAAGAAAAAAGAGAAAGGTGCTAATTGAGTTCCCATGAGAAAATGATGCAATTTGGATCTCCAACTAATTGGAGATAGGAAGGGATCAAAAACCTCATAGAGTAAACTATTATTGGAGAAACTTTAAGAACAGTCTCCAGATCCAAATAGTTAATATAGCCCTCTGTTCCTTCCCTAATTACTTCCTTCTAACTCGTTTTTTTATTTTCATCTCAAAATTCAGCAGTGGAATGACCAATGTACTAGAACTCATGAATTATATAGAACTTGAATTATTAATATAAATATAAACACTCACCTATACACACACACACACACACACACACACACACACACACGTATTGCTTCACAAAACAACTCTGTAAGGTAGGCATCATTCATTCCCTTTTTACTCAGTATTGATAAACTGAGGCACATGAATCAGTAAGTTCATGCTCCTTTATTTCAGTGCTTATTAAGTCTAGGTACTGTGCTAAATGCTATGGAAAGAAGAAAAATTGAAAACAATCTCTACCCTCAAGAAGCTTACATTTGAAGAGGGGTCAGAACTTGTAAATAAATATGGCCATAAAAATACATGCAGAATAGAGAGAAATTAGGGGAAGGAGCTTTGGCAGGGGAGGGGGGGGGTAGTGAAAATGACCTCCTACAGAAGATGGTATCTGTTAGGTCTTAAAGGAAGCCAGGAACTCTAAGAAGTTGTAGGCAAGTAGAGGGTACATTTTAAATATGGGGAACAGCTCATACAAATGCTTGAAGTTGGGAAATAGAGTATCATATGTAAAGAAAAACAAATCGGCTACATTATAGAGCACGTGGAAAAAAAGAAATGCAAACAAAACTGGAAAGATACAAAGGATGAGTGATAACTTTGTCACACAGCCAGTAGTAGAAGTCTCAGGTATAAACATGATTTAATATAGAGAAAAGATTCCAGCGCAAGTCATTCCCCAATTGATAAATGGTCAAAGGATATGAACAGACAGTTTTCAAATGAAGAAATTGAAGCTAAATATAATCATTTGAAAATATGCTCCAAATCATTATTGATTAGAGAAATGCAAATTAAAACAACAATGTAGTTGTGTATGGATCCAACCTTTCTGGAGAGCAATATGGAGCTATGTCCAAGAAGCAATAAAACTGTTCATACCCTTTGACCCAGAAATTCAAATTCTAGGTCCATTTCTAGAAGAAATTATAAAAAGGGGGGGAGAAGTCTTACATGTTCTGAAATATTCACAGCAGCTCTGTATGTAGTGGCAAAGAATTGGAAATTGAGATGATACCCATCAATTGGGGAATAACTAAACAAGTTATGGTACATAAATACTATTTAGTATTGTTCTATACTATTATTCTATAAGAAACCATAAATGGCCAGACTCTATAGAAG